>NC_057733.1:46655623-46704400 GCF_004010195.1 Chiloscyllium plagiosum | reverse complement strand
GGCAACTTTTTCACGCAGAGGGTAGTACGTGTATGGAATGAGCTGCCAGAGGATGTGGTGGAGGCTGGTACAATTGCAACATTTAAGAGGCATTTGGGTGGGTATATGAATAGGAAGGGTTTGGAGGGATATGGGCTGGGTGCTGGCAGGTGGGACTAGATTGTGTTGTGATATCTGGTTGGCATGGACGGGTTGGACAGAAGGGTCTGTTTTCATGTTGTACATCTCTATGACTCTAAGACATCCAAGCCCTCCATTTCTTTCTCTCCTGCCAACCCAATTAGTACCCCTCCACCAACACACTCATTCGATTGGCTGAAGTGGTCCTCACCCTCAACAACTTCTCCTTCAAATCATCTCACATTCTTCAGACCAAAGGGGTAGCCATGGGCACCTGCATGAGCCCCAGGTATGCCTGCCTCTTCGTCAGATACATGGAACATCCATCTTCCATAGTTACACTGGCACCATTCCCCACCTCTTCCTCCACTATATTGATGACTGTATCGGCGCCACCTTGTGCTCCCATGAAGAGTTGAACAGTTCATCAACTTCACGAACACCTTCCATCCTGACCTCAGGTTCACCTGGACCATCTACGACACCTCCCTCCCCTTCCTAGACCTCTCAGTCTCCATACCCACTAACTCCCACAACTACCTAGACTACAAACCTCGCCCACACCCCCTTCAACACCCTCCTATAAAAATGTTATCCCTTATCCCCAATTATTCCATGGTATCTGCTCCCAGGAGGAGCAATTGCACTCCAGAACATCCCAGGTAGCCTCCTACTTCAAGGACTGCAATTTCCCCTCTCATGTTGTCAACAACGCCCTCTAGCGCATATCCTCCACTTCCCACACCTCTCTCCTTGAATCTCACCCCTTTAACCACAACAAGGATAGAAATCCTTGGTCCTCACCTTCCACCCCACCAATCTCCAGATACAGCACATCCTCTGCCATTTCTACCACCTACAGTCAGATCCCATCATCAGAGATATATTTCTTTCCCCACCCCTATCTGAATTCCGCAGAGACCATTCCCTTGTTAGGTCCACGCTCCCCACCAACTCACCCTCCACCTCTAGCACCTTCCCTTGCCATCACAAGAGGTGCATCCACACCTGTCCCAACACCTCCATTCAAGGCCCCAAAGGATCTTTCTATATCTGTCAGAGATCTTCCTGCACATCCAAATACCTCATCCAATACCTCTCTTTTCGCAACAGAGAGCGGCGGGAGCTGGGCGGAAGTTCAGACGGAGCGCAAAGCCGGTCGGGAAGGTAAGTGATTACTATATAAAGAACTTACCTCGACGCCAACGGTCTTTTCGCAACAGAAAGCGGCGGGAGCTGGGCGGAAGTTCAGACGGAGCGCAAAGCCGGTCGGGAAGGTAAGTGATTACTATATAAAGAACTTACCTCGACACCAACGGTCGTTTCGCAGCAGAGAGCGGCGGGAGCTGGGCGGAAGTTCAGACGGAGCGCAAAGCCGGTCGGGAAGGTAAGTGATTACTATATAAAGAACTTACCTCGACACCAACGGTCGTTTCGCAGCAGAGAGCGGCGGGAGCTGGGCGGAAGTTCAGACGGAGCGCAAAGCCGGTCGGGAAGGTAAGTGATTACTATATGAAGAACTTACCTCGACGCCAACGGTCTTTTCGCAACAGAGAGCGGCGGGAGCTGGGCGGAAGTTCAGACGGAGCGCAAAGCCGGTCGGGAAGGTAAGTGATTACTATATGAAGAACTTACCTCGACGCCAACGGTCTTTTCGCAACAGAGAGCGGCGGGAGCTGGGCGGAAGTTCAGACGGAGCTCAAGGCTGGTCGGGAAGGTAAGTGATTACTATGTAAAAAACTTACCTCGACGCCAACGGTCTTTTCGCATCAGAGAGCGGCGGGAGTTGGGCGGAAGTTCAGACGGAGCGCAAAGCCGGTCGGGAAGGTAAGTGATTACTATATGAAGAACTTACCTCGACGCCAACGGTCTTTTCGCAACAGAGAGCGGCGGGAGCTGGGCGGAAGTTCAGACGGAGCGCAAAGCCGGTCGGGAAGGTAAGTGATTACTATATGAAGAACTTACCTCGACGCCAACGGTCTTTTCGCAACAGAGAGCGGCGGGAGCTGGGCGGAAGTTCAGACGGAGCGCAAAGCCGGTCGGGAAGGTAAGTGATTACTATATAAAGAACTTACCTCGACGCCAACGGTCTTTTCGCAACAGAGAGCGGCGGGAGCTGGGCGGAAGTTCAGACGGAGCGCAAAGCCGGTCGGGAAGGTAAGTGATTACTATATGAAGAACTTACCTCGACGCCAACGGTCTTTTCGCAACAGAGAGCGGCGGGAGCTGGGCGGAAGTTCAGACGGAGCGCAAAGCCGGTCGGGAAGGTAAGTGATTACTATATGAAGAACTTACCTCGACGCCAACGGTCTTTTCGCAACAGAGAGCGGCGGGAGCTGGGCGGAAGTTCAGACGGAGCGCAAAGCCGGTCGGGAAGGTAAGTGATTACTATATGAAGAACTTACCTCGACGCCAACGGTCTTTTCGCAACAGAGAGCGGCGGGAGCTGGGCGGAAGTTCAGACGGAGCGCAAAGCCGGTCGGGAAGGTAAGTGATTACTATATGAAGAACTTACCTCGACGCCAACGGTCTTTTCGCAACAGAGAGCGGCGGGAGCTGGGCGGAAGTTCAGACGGAGCGCAAAGCCGGTCGGGAAGGTAAGTGATTACTATATGAAGAACTTACCTCGACGCCAACGGTCTTTTCGCAACAGAGAGCGGCGGGAGCTGGGCGGAAGTTCAGACGGAGCGCAAAGCCGGTCGGGAAGGTAAGTGATTACTATATAAAGAACTTACCTCGACGCCAACGGTCTTTTCGCAACAGAGAGCGGCGGGAGCTGGGCGGAAGTTCAGACGGAGCGCAAAGCCGGTCGGGAAGGTAAGTGATTACTATATGAAGAACTTACCTCGACGCCAACGGTCTTTTCGCAACAGAGAGCGGCGGGAGCTGGGCGGAAGTTCAGACGGAGCGCAAAGCCGGTCGGGAAGGTAAGTGATTACTATATGAAGAACTTACCTCGACGCCAACGGTCTTTTCGCAACAGAGAGCGGCGGGAGCTGGGCGGAAGTTCAGACGGAGCGCAAAGCCGGTCGGGAAGGTAAGTGATTACTATATGAAGAACTTACCTCGACGCCAACGGTCTTTTCGCAACAGAGAGCGGCGGGAGCTGGGCGGAAGTTCAGACGGAGCGCAAAGCCGGTCGGGAAGGTAAGTGATTACTATATGAAGAACTTACCTCGACGCCAACGGTCTTTTCGCAACAGAGAGCGGCGGGAGCTGGGCGGAAGTTCAGACGGAGCGCAAAGCCGGTCGGGAAGGTAAGTGATTACTATATGAAGAACTTACCTCGACGCCAACGGTCTTTTCGCAACAGAGAGCGGCGGGAGCTGGGCGGAAGTTCAGACGGAGCGCAAAGCCGGTCGGGAAGGTAAGTGATTACTATATAAAGAACTTACCTCGACGCCAACGGTCTTTTCGCAACAGAGAGCGGCGGGAGCTGGGCGGAAGTTCAGACGGAGCGCAAAGCCGGTCGGGAAGGTAAGTGATTACTATATGAAGAACTTACCTCGACGCCAACGGTCTTTTCGCAACAGAGAGCGGCGGGAGCTGGGCGGAAGTTCAGACGGAGCGCAAAGCCGGTCGGGAAGGTAAGTGATTACTATATGAAGAACTTACCTCGACGCCAACGGTCTTTTCGCAACAGAGAGCGGCGGGAGCTGGGCGGAAGTTCAGACGGAGCGCAAAGCCGGTCGGGAAGGTAAGTGATTACTATATGAAGAACTTACCTCGACGCCAACGGTCTTTTCGCAACAGAGAGCGGCGGGAGCTGGGCGGAAGTTCAGACGGAGCGCAAAGCCGGTCGGGAAGGTAAGTGATTACTATATGAAGAACTTACCTCGACGCCAACGGTCTTTTCGCAACAGAGAGCGGCGGGAGCTGGGCGGAAGTTCAGACGGAGCGCAAAGCCGGTCGGGAAGGTAAGTGATTACTATATGAAGAACTTACCTCGACGCCAACGGTCTTTTCGCAACAGAGAGCGGCGGGAGCTGGGCGGAAGTTCAGACGGAGCGCAAAGCCGGTCGGGAAGGTAAGTGATTACTATATAAAGAACTTACCTCGACGCCAACGGTCTTTTCGCAACAGAGAGCGGCGGGAGCTGGGCGGAAGTTCAGACGGAGCGCAAAGCCGGTCGGGAAGGTAAGTGATTACTATATGAAGAACTTACCTCGACGCCAACGGTCTTTTCGCAACAGAGAGCGGCGGGAGCTGGGCGGAAGTTCAGACGGAGCGCAAAGCCGGTCGGGAAGGTAAGTGATTACTATATGAAGAACTTACCTCGACGCCAACGGTCTTTTCGCAACAGAGAGCGGCGGGAGCTGGGCGGAAGTTCAGACGGAGCGCAAAGCCGGTCGGGAAGGTAAGTGATTACTATATGAAGAACTTACCTCGACGCCAACGGTCTTTTCGCAACAGAGAGCGGCGGGAGCTGGGCGGAAGTTCAGACGGAGCGCAAAGCCGGTCGGGAAGGTAAGTGATTACTATATGAAGAACTTACCTCGACGCCAACGGTCTTTTCGCAACAGAGAGCGGCGGGAGCTGGGCGGAAGTTCAGACGGAGCGCAAAGCCGGTCGGGAAGGTAAGTGATTACTATATGAAGAACTTACCTCGACGCCAACGGTCTTTTCGCAACAGAGAGCGGCGGGAGCTGGGCGGAAGTTCAGACGGAGCGCAAAGCCGGTCGGGAAGGTAAGTGATTACTATATAAAGAACTTACCTCGACGCCAACGGTCTTTTCGCAACAGAGAGCGGCGGGAGCTGGGCGGAAGTTCAGACGGAGCGCAAAGCCGGTCGGGAAGGTAAGTGATTACTATATGAAGAACTTACCTCGACGCCAACGGTCTTTTCGCAACAGAGAGCGGCGGGAGCTGGGCGGAAGTTCAGACGGAGCGCAAAGCCGGTCGGGAAGGTAAGTGATTACTATATGAAGAACTTACCTCGACGCCAACGGTCTTTTCGCAACAGAGAGCGGCGGGAGCTGGGCGGAAGTTCAGACGGAGCGCAAAGCCGGTCGGGAAGGTAAGTGATTACTATATGAAGAACTTACCTCGACGCCAACGGTCTTTTCGCAACAGAGAGCGGCGGGAGCTGGGCGGAAGTTCAGACGGAGCGCAAAGCCGGTCGGGAAGGTAAGTGATTACTATATGAAGAACTTACCTCGACGCCAACGGTCTTTTCGCAACAGAGAGCGGCGGGAGCTGGGCGGAAGTTCAGACGGAGCGCAAAGCCGGTCGGGAAGGTAAGTGATTACTATATGAAGAACTTACCTCGACGCCAACGGTCTTTTCGCAACAGAAACTTCTTCACCCAGAGAGTGGTGGCTGTGTGGAATGCTCTGCCCCAGAGGGCAGTGGAGGCCCACACTCTGGATTCATTTAAGAAGGAGTTGGATAGAGCTCTCAAAGATAGTGGAATCAAGTGTTATGGAGATAAGGCAGGAACAGGATACTGATTAGGAATGATCAGCCATGAGTATATTGAATGGCGGTGCAGGCTCGAAGGGCTGAATGGCCTACTCCTGCACCTATTGTCTATTGTCAATGTGTCCGTTGATCTCAATGTGGCTTTCTCTACATTGGGGAGACAGGATGGCAACTCGCAGAACGTTTCAGAAAACATCCCTGAGACACATGCACCAAACAATCCCACCGCCCTGTGGCCAACCACTACAATGCCCGCTCCCACTCTGTCAAGGACATGTAAATCCTGGGCCTCCTCCACTGTGAAATCCTAGCCACCCGACGCCTGGAGGAAGAACACCTCATCTTCTGCCTTGAGACCCTCCAACCACACGGCATCAACGTACATTTCACAAGTTTCCTCATCGCCCCTCCCCCCACCTCATCTCAGATCCAACGCTCCAACTCGGCACTGTTCGCGAAGTGCCCCATCTGTCCACCTTCTTTCCCACCCTTCGCTCTGATCTGTCACCATCAACCCCCACCTGCATCTGCCTTCCCAACCCCAGCCGCAACTTCCCCCTCCTATTTATCTCTCAGCCCCATCCCCCCTCCTCACATTCCTGATGAAAGGCTTATGCCCAAAACATCAATTCTCCTGCTCCTCGGATGCTGCCTTTCCCAGCCCCAACATTTTGACTCCTAATCTCTCCTACTAGTGGAAATATCTTTTTCACACCCACTGTATACTGGAATCTCAGTTGCCCCCCGCCCTAAACTTTCTAAACTCCATTGAGTACACACCCAGAGTCCTCAATCGTTCTTATATGACAAGCCCTTCATCCCCGGGATCATTCTTGCAATAGCCATTTTCTAGTCCTGAGACTTCCACTCCCCTCAAACTTCAATGATTCCTAAAAGGTCACCACGAAGGCTTCATAATCTCCTCAGCTATATCCTTCAGAACTCTGGGGTGTAATCCATCTGGCCCAAGTGATTTATCACCTTCAGAAAAGGTGGGAAAATACACTGGCCCAATGATAAAATAAAAGTGTAATCTCTGAATCTTTGAAAAGTGAACAGAGCTGAATACAATAGTTGGTAGCAGAGTAATGAAATTAGCCTCAGGGAAGACCATTCTGCAATTTTATCAGTTGGCAATTGATAGAAAATATACCCTAGTTTTAACACACTGTTCGCCTAGAAATGTACTTCAGGATGAACTTCTCCAAGGGATCTATAAAGCGATACCTCACTACGGTAGTGAAAAGCATACCGTAGTGAATATTCAGCACCCTTCAATGATGGATGGTAGATGAGGCTCAACACACAGAGGTGTGAGGTGATGCCTTTTGATTACAAGAACACAAAGAACAATATAAAACAGGGAGTACAGTTTTAAAGGGATGCAGCAGCACAGGTACTTGAGTGCACTGATCATTGAAGATGGCAGGATAAGTGTCACAGAGTCATTTTTGCAGAGGTGTACAGCATAGAAAAGGGTCTTTCTGCTTATCATGTCTGCACCAGTCAAAAACAATCACCTAACTATTCTAATCCCACTTTCCAGCACTTAGCCCATAGCCATGTATGCCTTAGCATTGCAACTATATATCTAAATACTTCTTTACATATTAAATTGTTAAATATCGTGTGGGTTTCTGCCTCTAACCATCCCTATAGACAGTAAATTCCACAGTCCCCCCACCTTTTGGGTGAAAATATTTTTTCTACATTCCCTCTAAACCACCTACCCTTAAATTAAATCTCTGTCCTGGGTAACTGATCTCTCCAAGGGGAAATGTTCCTTTCTATTTACTCTAGGTGCAGGGAGCAATAAATAAAGCTGTTCTCAGGTTTATTAATAGTCGCATAGAATACAATAGCAAGAAAGTGACACCAAATTTGTACAAGATACCTGCTAGACCTCAGCTGCAATACTATGTACAGTTGTGGGTGCCACATTACAGAGAAGATGCAAATGCATTGGATTGTGTGGAAGTTATTTACTCATGTGGTTTGAGGTATGAGGTTCAATTGAGAAAATATTGAAGTAATTAGGACTTTCCTCTCTGGACAGAAGGCAGCTTCTGGGTGATCTAATTAAGGTTATCAGAATCACAAATGGGTTAGAAAGAGTAGATAAGGTGTAGCTGTTTCCATTTGTCAAAGCAACAGAAACAATGAAGCATAGATTATGCACTGTCTATAAATGTGGTGGAGGCAGGTTCAATGGAGGCATTCATGAGGGTTTTGGATGATTTTGTTTGGATTGTAATGGCATGTAGGGATATGGAGGAAAAGGCGGGAGACTGGCACTAGATAACACAGCTGGACTAGATAGTAGAGCTGGGTAGACACAATGGATTGAATGGCCTCCTTCTGCAACACAATCATTCAACTCTTTTTATTCTGAAAGTCTTGCGTGGTTGAGTGAGACAAACTTAATGTTAGGTACTAAGAAGGACTAAAATGAAGGAGGAAGTTTTTGAAGTGAACAGCACTCTTCACACTTCTTATAGTCAAAGTAAAGCAACCCAAGACCTTAACGTAACTATCACAACATAATTTTGCTGCCTTCAATTTCATCCATATATGAGAAGCGGGCAGTGAAACAGGCGAACCAATGGAATAGGTACTGATGGAACTTTTGTTTTTACTAGAATGTTTAGTTTTCCAAATCTTTGTAATATTAGTAAACTGAATGTTAAGAATAAATAAAATAAATCAGGTAACAACTTTTGTTCATCAATTGATTAAATTGCTCATACTAAAAAATCATGTACAAATCTAATAAACATTCTAATAAAAAGTTAGTATGTACTATCTTCTGGTGCTACTATGCAATAAATATCCAGGAGAATTACAGTATGTAAATCATAAAGCTGCATTTCCTCTAAAATATGGTTAAAGACAAAAAAAAACTGCAGATGCTGGAATCCAAAGTAGACAGGCAAGGGGGAAGAAGAACACAGCAAGCCAGGCAGCATCAGGAGGTAGAGAAGTCTCCGTTTCTGGTGTAACCCTTCTTCCTGTCTGAGGGTGGGTTTAGGGGAAGCTGGAGCTCCCACCACACCCACCACCCAGTGCTGAAAGATTACACCCAAAACATCAACTTTCCTCTAAATTATGGCTTCCTTCCTATTTATTCTGCTCATATTGCACATCAACAGAGAATGGAGATCCCCTAATGTATAATAAGTGCAAAGTGATACTTGTAACTTAATTAGCCTGGCTGGGATAGTGTCTAATCTTGGAGAAAACATGCAATGTTAACACTAAATAGTGGACTGAGACTTGAGGCCAGCCTGGACATTGTTTATGTTATCCACAGGTTGCAAACAAAATATCCTCTCTAGACAAGTCTAATACTTTTCACTGGCACACACAGGCAATTGATTTCAACACTCTGAGGTAGTAAATGAACAATCCCACTGTTCTGTCTCCAGTGAGGAAAGTACCTGACAAAAACTAGTAGAGTCAAAGCCAGAAGTTGATACTGTTGAGTTCCACAGAGTTGTACACTCAATAACTACGAATTAGATCAAGAGATACTTGTACAGTTGCTTTCCTTTAATTATACTGTGATAATGTACAGCAAAAGCAAACACTTAGATTACCTTTCACTTTTCAGTTGAGCAAAACGTTTTCTAACATCATCTATGGTAACTTCAAAGAATTCATCAGGAAGTTCCTCAAAACCACTTGATTCTTGAACAGGATTCTTCCCATCCAAATGGTAAACAAGTGGCTCTCTGTCAACGGGCTTGAATAGAAAACAAATCAAATTGTATTCACATGAACAGTTTTATGCCACAAATTCTTAGCAATAATGATACTAGGAGAAACACAGCTTGCCTCAACTCCCTTGGGATAAACACAGGGAGAACACTTTGAAAAGTTTATTCTGAGTGAATAAAAATATCCACAATGATTAAGCTGACTGTGTTGTCATCAGAGTCAAATAACCTGCCAAATATCTTCCATTAACCCAAATTTTTCTGCTCAAACTGGTCATCCTATGCATATGGTATCCTATACTAAGTACATTTCAAGGGTTCATATGCTCAAAGAAATTGGCTGTATATACAAAAAATAAACTACAATGGTACACTGACCACCAACATTTACTTCCCAAGTTTTTACTTGAACAAATGTCACAAACTCAGTTGCCATCCTTAGTTTGGTAGCAATTTTATGTTGAAGAGCCCAACTCCAGAGTACACAAGCTCGGTTGATGCTTTAATGCAGTAGTGTGTGTGTGTTGGAAGTACTGTCAATCCAACCTGACATTGAACTGATATCCTGTTTGCCCTTGGATGGAATCCAGAGATCCTATAGCACTATTGTGAGGAGGAACAGGGGAATTCTTCCAGTGTCCAGTCCATTAGCTACCCCCCCAATCATCAATAAAAGCAGACCATCTGGTCATCATTATGTTGCTGTTTATTCAAACTTGCACTGTGAAAGTTGCCCATTGTGTTTCCTACATTGCAATACGGCAAAGACAATTCAGGTAGTTCTAGATTAATCTGTGTTTGAGTGAAATATAGAAGTCATCCACAGCAATTAGATTGACTCTTTTAGAATTTTAGTCAATCACTTCAGCAATAACTTAGAGATTGTTCAAAGATCAGAATAGGCCTAAATGACAGGATCGGTTTTCATTGGAAATTTGCTACCCCCCCCTTTTCTTCCTTAAGTGAATTTCCCCCCAAACCTGAAATCTTGTCGTGTATTCTTGTTTGTTCCTCTAACAGGTCACTGAGGTTTACACTGCTTCATCAGTTCTTCACGCTTTTATTCTGCCTCCCTCTCTCTCGATCTTTAGCTTCAGATATTCAGACAATGGCTCAGAAATATCATGTTTCTTTTGTGTTGTGCTGATATAATTTCTGGCATATGATCGTTTTCCAATCTCAATTTCAGCAGTTTATTCGCCATCAATTTATTTTCCTGACAACGTGGTACTGTTTTTCCTCATCCACCTTTCAGTTGGATTTCACAACCTGCATTCTGAAATGGCCTTGTAAGCTCTTGTATTATTATTCAGTTCTAAGGAAGTGCGCATGATTGAAATGCTATGCGCCTGCTTCATCCACAGATGCCTGCTTCAAGAAGTTACTTTACTTTTGTTTCAGAATTCAATAATTGCATTATTTTACTCTTTTTCTAACTCTCCAAGTTACCCCATTTATATCCCTTGTTAAAAAAAGGATTCTTCAGGGAGAAAATTTAATTGGAACAAGATTTTCATTGCATTTACCACAACAAAGAGAAAAAAATGACAGAATATTTAGAAACAAATGTAATCTGATGAATTTGTCAACATTTGACTGTTTTGGGTTTGTGGTATTCTGGTTAAGCACTAGTAGTTTACCCGAATTGCATTTTGTATAATTAACAACTGGATTCTGAAAAAAGTGGGCTCCCCTGGGAACAAACGTCATGCTGGCTTGCCTGCAGTTATCAATCATTTAAACTCACAAAACAAACCTTTGCAGGAACTTACAGAATGGAATGCTGAAAACAATATATCAAAATATCTGTCAATCCTTGTAATAAAACAAATATGGAGAAAACAAGCATGAAAAACAACATTTAGACAGATGTTTAACTACCAAGGGAATCAAAGGCTGTTGAGAGTAGGCAGGAAAGTAGAGTGATGGCCACTAACAGATCAGCCATGATCTTATCAAATGGCAGAACATGAAACCTTTAGATATATCCAGGGAAGGCAATGGCCAAGTATTTTCTTTTGCTGGATATTTAATCCAGAGACCCAGGTTCAAATCCTGTCATGGTAAATGGTGGAATTTGAGTCCAATGAAAATTTGGAATTAAGATTCCAGTGACGACCATAACTCCATTGTCAACTGTTGGGGAAAAAAAAACAACTGGCTCACTAATGTCTTTTGAGGAAGGAAACTACCATCCTTAACTGGTCTGGCCTACATGTGATTCCAGACCCACAGCAACTTAGTTGACTCTTAATTGCCCTCTGAGCAATTAGGGATTGCCAATAAATGCTGGCCTAGCCAGCAACACCCTCATAGCATTACTGGGTTAAAAAAAGGATCGCCAACAATTTCTATGAATTCATTTATTGCACTGAATTCCTGTTGAAACAGAAACTCCAAACAACAAGAATTCTATCTTTATCAAAGGGTTCAAGGGGCCAAATGGCTGACTCCTGTCCCAAATTCTTAAGTTGTGTGTATACCCATATATTACTGAGCAGAAAGGACCCACATTCATAGTATTCTGTTCTTAGAAAGCTACTATAGTAGAGAATTATCCTGTAACACCACCATTCTTTTTGTAAAAATCATTGTTCCATATAGTAGTGCACCCAAACATTCAAAATTAAAATAACATTCAGGGAGGCAAACGTTGTTGGCAATACCAGTATTTATTTCCCAATTGAATAGTCCTTGAAAAAGTAGTAACAAATCACCTCGTCAAATACAACTGAGAAATTTACAAAGCCATTTCAAAGGGCAATCAAAAGGGCATACTCTGGGTTTGGATTGACAAGCATAGGTCAAGTCTACGCAAGAATGGCATAATTAACTCAGATTCCTACATACGAGATGATAAACACCATGCAACCATATGTCCAATACTGGCACCAAAGTAAATGGACAAATAGGATGTGTGATGTTTTGAATGATAGAAGTGTTATAAATAAAGATGTTTAAAGAATTCAAAATAGAAAATTTATATCTAGTTTTCATTAGTCTTGATAAAGATGGCATTCTTGTTTTTTGGTGTTCCTATTCAGAGCAATAAATGAATTCAGTGAAATAAATGAATTTACAGAAGCTGTTGGGGAGTTCCCATATATCTAAAGGTTTCATAGCAAGGCTTACGTACTTATGAAATCAATTGTCAAAGAGGCACAATTAAGCCTGGATTGATGAAATTGTCTTATTATGCAAGACCACAAACAATTCAACTGAACGATGATTCCAATTCATTGTCTGAGATGTGACCATTCAATAAAGTAACTATAAGGTCCAAAGAACAGCTTTCATGGATATTCTTAAATATCATAAAGCTGATGGTGGGTAGATATATTTTATTCTTAGCTTTAAAGCATGCATAATAATTCATATCAGCATACTCTGGTCCTGTTATATTAGTATGCATAAGTGCAGATCAATCCAATTCCATTCCAACCAATAATCAATTACTTTTATCCATCCACTAAAGTGTTTTAAATGACCATAATTTTATTAAACAATTAACAAAAGCTATAAACTGTATAGTATGCCTGGTTACATTTTGATTTGTCAAGCCTTTCTAAAAACATACTTTTCAAAGTTGATTGCTGGGATGTTTTTGTGGTGTTACATCATCTGTAAGTCAATGGCAACAAATATACCTCCAATGCTCCTTTTGATGATATCAGTAATGCAGAAATCCTGGACCAGAGAACAGTTATGTGGTGCTAAGTGGACATTTTCAGCTCTGAATCCAAGGATTTTAAATGATTCAGAGATCATATCCTCTGACAGCACCTTCTAAATCCAAATCTCTACCACCTTGAGGGAACTGCAATATCTGCAAGTACCCCTTCAAACCATACATCATCCTTAACTGGTACTACATCACTGTTCCTTCACTGTCATTAAGTCAAAATCCTGAAGCTCCATTCCTAATAACACTGCAAGCTTCCCTACATCCCAAGGACTTTTTTGCAAGGTTTGTACCTCAGGTTGAGGTTTAGGGTGTAGGTTTGCTCGCTGAGCTGTAGGTTTGATATCCAGACGTTTCACTACCTGGCTAGGTAACATCATCAGTGGCGACCTCCAAGTGAAGTGAAGCTGTTGTCTCCTGCTTTCTATCATATCTTTCTCCTGGATGGGGTTCCTGGGGTTTGTGGTGATGTCATTTCCTGTTCGTTTTCTGAAGGGTTGATAGGTGGCATCTAGATCTGTGTGTTTGTGTTTATGGCGTTGTGGTTGGAATGCCAGGCCTCTAGGAATTCTCTGGCATGTCTTTGCTTAGCCTGTCCCAGGATAGATGTGTTGTCCCAGTCGAAACGGTGTTTTTTTTTCATCCGTGTGTAGGGCTACAAGGGAGAGAGGGTCGTGTCTTTTTGTGGCTAGCTGGTTTCGTGTATCCTGGTGGCTAACTTTCTTCCTGTTTGTCCTACGTAGTGTTTGTGGCAGTCCTTGCATGGAATTTTGTAGATGACGTTGGTTTTGTCCATGGGTTGTACTGGGTCTTTTAAGTTTGTTAATTTTTGTTTGAGAGTGTTGGTGGGTTTGTGTGCTACTAGGATTCCGAGGGGTCTTAGTAGTCTGGCTGTCATTTCTGAAACTTCTTTGATGTATGGTAAGGTGGTTAGGGTTTCTGGCTGTGTCTGGTCTGTTTGTCGTGGTTTGTTCTTGAGGAATCTGCGCACTGTATTTTTTGAATATCCGTTCTTCTTGAATACGTTCGTCTGTGCTGCAGTGTGTGGTGGCTCATTGGAAAAAGACATGACCCTCTCTCCCTCGTAGCCCTACACACGGATGAAGAAAACCACCATTTCAACTGGGACAACACATCTATCCTGGGACAGGCTAAGCAAAGACATGCCAGAGAATTCCTGGCACTCCAACCACAACACCATAAACAAACACATACATCTAGATGCCATCTATCAACCCCTCAGAAAATGAACAGGAAATGACATCACCACAAACCCCAGGAACTCCATCCAGGAGAAAGATATAAATAGAAAGCAGGAGACAACAGCTTCGCTTCACTTGGAGGTCACCACTGATGATGTTACCTAGCCAGGTAATGAAATGTCTGGATATCAAACCTACAGCTCAGCGAGCAAACCTACCCCCTAAATCCCAAGGACTGTACCAGTTCACCATCATCTGCTTGAGGACAATTATGAATGAGAAATAAATACTATTCGAGCTGGTGACAGTCACGTCTCCAGAATAAATAAAAATAATGGTCAGAAGCAAGCACCCACTACCACTCCCATCTCCTGAACTCATTCGAAGCATAATATCAAACCGAAATGTAACAGAGCTGGGCACATCCCTACCAAAGCTTAAGCAAACAAAACTCAACTAGTTTGGATCTCCCAGGAGAAAGTGAGGACTGCAGACGCTAGAGATCAGAGTGAAAAAGTGTGGTGCTAGAAAAGCACAGCCAGGCAGGCAGCATCTGAGGAGCAGGAGAGTTTGTGTGCTACTAGGATTCCGAGTTTCTTCATCAGGAATTCCTGATGAGCTATGCTCGAAATGCAAACTCTCCTGCTCCTCAGATGCTGCCTGACTGGCTATGCTTTTTCAGCATCACACTTTTTGACTCAGTTTGGAACTCCCCCAGAGTATTCTCACATTTAGTACTGATAATTGCCAAATGGATTACCATTTCACTTAATACTTGCGATCAGTGAAGATGGAATGAATGGTGCTCAAGAGTGATTGAGCAGTATGTACCTTCAAATATTCTTTACTGCTGGGTGATTCTAGAGGCTCCATGTTCAGAGGTTCAGTAGCATCTGAGCTCTACAAAAAAAAAAGTTTACAGAATAATTTTCAACATAACGGACATTACCTGGACTGTAATTAGAAATTCAATTTGGAAAGACAAATGAGCTTGGGTGGTGCAACCTCTGGAAAAACGTCACACAGTAGATTATAGTTCAGTTGGTTAAAATCATCTTAATTACAGCCTTGTTTAAAAAAAGTTGCTGTAAGTGTCTCCTTACAGCAACTCGCCAAAGAAATCTAAGTCACAAACATTTTTGTACCTCAGAACAAACCAATGGCATCCCTCACCATACAGTGTAAATACAATTCTTTTTATAGACAAATGATTACTTGTGCTACTGCAACCACAAATGTATTACCTCTTCTATTTACAACAATACCTTCACTGAATCTTTGACTGTAAGACAAAGATGCTCGGTGTCAAACACTATTAACATAACATACTCAATGCTATGAATGTACTTATTCACACAGAATCAAAACAGATGATGCAAGGGACTGATTTAGTTGCGGCTAATGTTTCCTGAAATACGGGTAACATGAATTTAGAGGCTATGTTGCAACTATCCTAAGTTGCAACTTCAGCATGGTCAACTCTTAAACCCCACAAGACCACATTCTTCCTTTCTTAACGAAATACGGGTAACATGAATTTAGAGGCTATGTTGCAACTATCCTAAGTTGCAACTTCAGCATGGTCAACTCTTAAACCCCACAAGACCACATTCTTCCTTTCTTAACGAAAAGCCTAACCCCTATGAAATTCCAAAAAGAAATTGTATTGTTTGAGTGCGAATATAAGGAATCTTCTAGCAAGTAATACTGCAGATTACAACAGCATATGCAGAAACTTTGGGGGCACTTCTCTATTAAACAAAGTTCCAACTGTTTTAATTTTCCAGTATTAAATTTGTATCAGAGCAATTTGACATTTTAAAAGATGATTTGATATAAGGCAATGTACACATGAACTTGAGCTCAATGCATCATTTGACCTTACCTTAAAAATAAGGTTTCACAATGGTGTTACAACTTGCTTATCAAAGGCAAGGTGAAAATTAAGTCATTTACATCAAAGAATGCTGGTTCTCCTTTCAGTGATCTAATCAGCTCCACTATCCTGTGTTTTGTGTCTGTAGCCCTGCAAGTTTACTTCCTTCAACTGCCTCTTGAAATCAAGGACTGCCTTGGTTTCAGCATGGACCGTGTGTTCCAATGTCAATAAATCAATTAAGAAACAAAGAATAGAGGAAAGCAACAAAAAGTGAGATATAAGAAAGTTCACCATAATAATCTACTAATTAAATTATTTTACATTTTTCAAATTTATCTGCTTAGAGGCAACAAGTCAATTGTACAACCTGAAGTTATATTGCCATCATGCTACTTACCCATAGAAGTGCTGCACCTCAATTTCAGAGTAGCAATATTTTTTTCATGGGGAGTAAGGATTGCAATTAAGAATCTACAAATACCCTTACCACCAAAACAGAACCATCTAGATAGACTTTAAGAAAATGTTTGCTATCATGGTTGCAATATCCTTCATCTTATTGGGGTGCACATTTGTGTAAGCCTTGAGGTCACAAATTTTACTATCAATTCCATTAAATTTTTATTACTGATTGTAGATTTTGCCATTTAAGGCCAACAAAAAGACTTACCTCTTAGCCCTGTAGACTGTAATCACTCCCTTAAAGAAAATCCCTACATTCCTTCTAGGTGGTGAGTTTTTGGAGATTTGTTTTTAAAAGCATTTTGGAAAAGCTCTGATTTCTTCTTGTCTTAACCTGTTTTTATTCCTCTACAGACTCTTGGTGTCACCTACATTACTTGGCTTTACTGTGTATTTTGGGTTTGTCCAAAAACATGGCAGTAATACATTCACTTTCCTCAACCAAGACATTAATGTACATTGTAAATAACTGTGGCCCCAAAACTGATCCCTGTGGCACTCCACTAGTTATAGTTTTCCATCCTGAAATGGCCACTTTATCCCAATTTTCCATCTTCTGTTAGTTAGCCAATCTTCAATCCATGTTAATATAATATCGCCAACACATTGGGTTCATATCTTAATTAACCTAATGTTGTACCTTATTGAATGCCTTTTGGAAATCCAAATATATTACATCTCCTAGTTCCCTTTATGCATCCTTCTCATTACCTCCCCAAAGAATGTTAATAAATTTGTCAAGCATGATTTCCCATTCATGAAGCCATGCTGACTCTGCTTCTAAATTCTTTGCTCTTATACCTTTCATAACAGACGCCATATTTTCCATTGGTTTAATTGCATCTGGGTCTTTGTGCATAGAGGGAGTGCAACTGAGGTTCACCAGACTTCTTATTGAAATGTTGGAATTGCCCTGAGGAGACTGGGTCTGTCTTCTCTAGAGTTTAGAAAAGGTGATCTCATTGAAACTTTAATAATTCCTAAAGGTATTTCCCAGTAGGATGGATGAAGAAAGGATGGCTCAAAGACATTCAAAATAAGTTTTCAAATATTTTGGACCGAAATCGATCATTTGTAGGGAAAACTTCCAGTGGAAAGTGAAACTTTACCCCTCCTGCATCTCAAATTTTGATTCTTAAAAACACTCTCATTTCTCTGGGCATTTTTTCTTCATCCCAATATGCAAAGTGTGGAAATAATTTAATCCCTCTATCAGTGGAACTCTGATGAAGCTGGGAGTGGTGACCTCTACTCCTCACACTGCTGGCATATCTAGAATCATAATGGCATCGCTTAATTTAAAAATCCACATCACTACCATGATTGCCTCTCTCTGGTTGTAGGAAGCAGTTTTGGCAATGAAGTCATTTTGAAGGTAGCTTTTCTTTTGGCTACAGCCCTCTTAAGAAGGGGCCATAAAAAAAACACAATCGGCAATTAAGGATGTTTATCTCTTCAATAGTGTTATATAAATTCAAATTATTTAATCGGAGTCCTATTGAGGATAACAAAATTTCACTGCATCATTGATCAACCTGGTACACTCGGTTCAACCTGACATCCAGGCTGATCAGTTGTGGTAAAGTCAGGGAAGAGTAAGTTCCTGCTGTGGGAGCTCTCTCCCCATAATTCTAGACCTTTCTATGTCAAAGGGTCAGGTCACCATGCCCAGGGAAGTTCCCAGTCTTATGTTCTTTCTGATTTGGTAGTTCAACTGGAGTGTTTAAGTATACAAGCTTCCCATTGGGGTTATAAAATAAAAAAATTCTTCACTTATTTGGCAGGTGAAATCTACAACGAGCAAAATTCCATTTTTAGGCATTAGGGAAACTGTTCAAAATCCCCTTAAAAGCTAAAGATTAGATATTGAGCAGTTGCTTTGATACAAACTCTGAATTTGCCCTGGTCGACTAGAAACAGCTACTGAAAAACAGAAATCACTTATGTAGATAAAATGTGCTGAAACTGAATACTAAACATTATTTAGTAATTTCAGGGCAGCGAGACAAAATTACTTACCATGTGAAAGGCATAAGCTATGAAATAAAAAGGAGAGTAACAAGATAGCTACAAATTTGGCTTACTAATAGAAAACAGAAAGGAATAGTTAATGGATATTTTCAGGCTGGAGAAAAGTTTGTGTAGAGCTCCCTCAGGATTAATATTGGGACCCTTCCTTATCTTGACATATATACATTAATGACCTAAATCATATCATGCATAGGACAATTTCAATTTTTGCAGATGACACAAAACTTGGAAGAACTGTAACTGGTAAGGATGATAGAATAGATCTCCAAAACAAAGTTGCAGGAATGGGCAAACTGGTAGAAGATGAAGTTCAATAGATAAGCTGTGAGGCCATGTATTTGGTAGGAAAAGCACTGAAAGATAATATAAAGTGGAAGATACAATTCTAAAGAAGGTGCAAAAACTGGTACAATCCATGTGGTGAAGGAACTCCAACAGCGATCATAGCAGCAC
The DNA here is from genome assembly GCF_004010195.1 of Chiloscyllium plagiosum. Lineage (NCBI taxonomy): Eukaryota > Metazoa > Chordata > Chondrichthyes > Orectolobiformes > Hemiscylliidae > Chiloscyllium > Chiloscyllium plagiosum. The sequence goes on along the minus strand of NC_057733.1, from coordinate 46,685,434 downwards.
ACTCCAATTGAGAGGCTTGCTCGATTATTTCAGAGAGAAACAAAAAAACTCCACATGCTGGAATTCAAGGTAGGCAAGCAGGAGGCAGGAAGAACACAACAAGCCAGGCAGCATCAGGAGGTCGAGAAGTCGACAATTCGGGTGTAACCCTTCTTTAGGGTTGGAGGTGGGGGTAAGGGGAGTTGCAGATAAAAGGGGGCATGGAGGAGGGTTTTGGGTGGGGAGAGGGGCAGAGTGGTGAGTTAGTGATAGATGAACACAGGTAGAGGCCTGGTTGGTCGATGGGAGGAATGAATCCAGTTGGTAGCTGGAAGGAAGGGCGGTCTGAGGAATAGAAGGGGGGGGGGAGCTGGAAAGAGAGCCAGGAGATGTGAAGGGAGGTTATTTGAAATTGGAGAACTCAATGTTGAGTCCTCCAGGCTGAAGGCTGCTCAAGTGGAAGATGACGTGTTGTTCCTCCAATTTACGGTCTGATTCTCTGTCGAAATGGAAGAAGCCAAGGATGGTCATGTCGGAGAGGGAATGGGAAGGGGAATTGAAACTGGCGGTGACTGGGAGGTCCTTGAGGGCCTGGCTGAGATGCTTGGTGAAATGTGCCCTCAGTTTATGTTTGGTCTCCCCAATGTAGTGAAGACCACACTGGGAGCACTGGATACAGTAAACTAGGTTGGAGGAGAGGCAGGTCAACTTCTGTCTCACCTGGAAGGACTGGGTGGGGCTCTGGAGGGAGGTGAGGGGCGGTGGTGTTAATAAGTAACCACACTGCTGTGGTCTGTAATCAAGTATGTCAAACTTGTATCTATCCCCCAAGAGGATGGTCTGAAGGCTCTGCGCTTCTTACTGAAAAAGAGGACTGAATAGTCTCAGCCACCCCTTCCTTCGCCTGGCTGAGCTCATTCTCACATTGTACAATTTTTTTCCTTTAAATTGTCTCACTTTCTCCAAGTTAACAGTGTAGCTTTAGGTACGTGTGTGGGTCCCAGTTAAGCCTATCTTTTTATGATGTGGAACATTCTTTGTTCCAGACTTATTCAAGGCCACACCCACAATATCGCCATGTTGTTGGTGCTGGTGATTTACTTAATTAACTGAATTTAATTATGCCAGCTCCCACAGTGAATTTGAATTCCCATCTCTGGTCATTAGTATGGCCTCTAGATTACTGGGCAAAAGTGAGGACTGCAGATGCTGGAAACCTCCATAATTACCGTGGTCAGGTCCATGCCCCCCAACAACCCACCTTTCCATCCTGGCACCCTCCCCTGCCACCGCAGGAATTGCAAAACCTGCGCCTACACCTTCTCCCTCACCTCCATCAAAGTTTCACCTGCACATCCACCAATGTCATTTATTGTATCCGTTGCTCCCGATGCGGTCTCCTCTACACTGGGGAGACTGGACGCCTCCTCGCAGAGCACTTCAGGGAACATCTCCAGGACCCCCACACCAATCAACCACACCGCCCTGTGGCCCAACATTTCAACTTCCCCTCCCACTTTGCCAAGGACACGCAGGTTCTGGGCCACCTCCACCACCGCTCCCACACCACCCGACGCCTGGAGGAAGAATGCCTCAACTTCCGCCTCGGAACACTTCAACCCCAGGGCATCAATGTGCACTTCACCAGTAGGCTTCCTGCCTCTATTCCTGATGAAGGGCTTTTGCCCGAAACGTCAATTTTCCTGCTCCTCGGGTGCTGCTTGACCTGCTGTGCTTTTCCAGCACCACTCTGATCTAATCTCTACCCTCTAGATTACTGTTTGAATAATGTAACCACTATACCACCATCCCAACATGATGTCATTAATCTATGAAATGTAGCTACAGCTGCATGAAATCACATTCAATTATCTGCTTAAAATTACGTTTACTTGCGTAATTTAACAGGTTCAGCATTTATACCGTGCTCGATCAGAGTCACCTGTGTCACAAAGTAATCCGACACTGATGATAGATCTTATTTTACAACAGACTTCTAATTTAGTTTATATTTGACCTTTTAATCCACTTCAACATGATGACTGCCATGTTTGTTTTATAGTAAATCACATGTATTGTACATTATTAATTGATTCACTGATCTCAAGGTTGCAATATTGACACAGTATGGCTGTTTATAGTTTGAACATAAGGGTTCAAAGCATAATGCACTAATAAGTGTGAGGTGATGCACTTGGGCGGGACAGTGGGCGGCACGGTGGCACAGTGGTTAGCACTGCTGCCTCACAGTGCCAGAGACCTGGGTTCAATTCCCGCCTCAGGCGGCTCTCTGTGTGGAGTTTGCACATTTTCCCCGTGTCTGCGTGGGTTTCCTCCGGGTGCTCCGGTTTCCTCCCACAATCCAAAGATGTGCAAGTCAGGTGAATTGGCCATGCTAAATTGCCCGTAGCGTTAGGTGAAGGGGTAAATGTAGGAGAACGGGTCTGGGTGGGTTACGCTTCGGGGGGTCGGTGTGGACTTGTTGGGCCAAAGGGCCTATTTCCACACTGAAAGTAATCTAATCTAATCGACAAACAAAGCAAGGGAATACAAATGAATAGTAAGACCCTGGTAAGCACACAATATCAGAGGGACCTTGCTGCATATGTTCACCGCTTATGTTCACCAGAACATTTTATTAGTATTTAGGTGTTCACTTGGCATGCCAAGGCATACATGTACTGGACAATGGGATCAGAATAGTCAGGTGCTTGATTTTGATCAGCGCAAAGTCGATAGGTCTTTTACTGTGCTTTAAACCTCTATGACTCCGTAGCACAAATTTAATAATTTTCCATGTTAAATATTAAATGCTAACTTCTAAAAAATGTTTTTAGAATGGATGGAGCTATATGCATGTATTCAAGTATCAGCTTGTCACTTGTTTATCTTTTAAAGAAAAATTCCAGCTCTGATACTAATGGTCAGATTATTAGATTATATGACATAAATCCCCTTTTTAACATAAGGAATGTTGAAGACAGGAAGTTTTAAACATGGAGAATGTTAAACTAAAAAGATGAATACTTTAAACTGGGAAAAAATATTACCCTTAAATAACAATCTTCTAAATAATGAAGATAGCAGCCCACTTATCCAGGATCTGCTGAAATGTCTGCATCTGGCTGCAGGAGTAGGTTATCAGTCTTTAAGGTGAGAAGTTAACTACGATGCAATTAACAACAAAGTAATTGCCTTCAATTACATTCACCAGGTCATTGACAAAGACAAGAAATATAAAGGGGTCAAGCATGCTTTACTGGGGCACCCTTGCTTAACTGCTCAAGAAAGCACTTTCATTTATCATGCACTATGCTTGTGCCCTTTGAGCATGTGGCTTTGAAGTCCGAAATCAATAAATATATGTAATGGCAAAGCCCCCACTTAACTCTTGTCTTCTCCCTAAAAAGAGTTCTGTTTAGTTATGCAAAATATTTTCTTTCAAAAGCAAGAAGAGCAAGTCAGCATTGATTAAAGGTTGATTTTTTAAAAAATGGTTACTTTTAGGTCAATTTTGCAAAGAGCTCAATGACTTGCTTACTTCATGAACTGGTACTCTGAAGTGGCTGCATATGTTAAGCATCAAATCTCTTTAATCTCTTCCCATGGCATTTCAACAGCACTCAAATAATTTTTATCTCATTTGCAATACATTTCACTTAACAGTATTGGATATGACCAACTTTATTCTGCTTATTTGCAAACTTTGCTTGAGTCCTTCTGCAATATTGTGCTGACCCATCACTGAATCTCCCTTCTAATTACCCAATTTTGTTTTTATAAAAATGGAATTGAAATAGGTATGAGAATGTCAAGAATGATGGGAAGCCTTCAGATTGAAGGTAACTTGGGACCCAGTAAAATTTTTACTGAAAAAGTTTGAGTGAAGAATGGTAAATGTCACAGAAACAAAGTTTCTTTGCAAATATCTTCATGTCTCCTACACACAGTTGGATGCCACTTAGCCAAATACAAGTCACAGTTGCTAACCAGCTAGGATTTCATCTTTTCAATCAGTATCTCATGCCAGGGAGTGCCTAATGACATGGAATTTCCAAGGTGGGTAATTATATTAGTTAGTGCATAATTGCCACCAACAATGAATAGAAACAAAATGATTAGAGCATAAAAGGAAACCATTCAGCCTGTCGTGTCTGTTCCAGCTCTCTGAAAGAGTAACTCATTTAGTTCCACTCTGTGTCATTTACCCGTAGCCCTATACTTTCTTTCTCTTCAAGCGTCCAACTGATGTTTTAAAAGAACAACTGAATCTGTCTCCACCACACACTGAGGCACTGCATTCCAGATCCTAACCCCTCATTTTGTAAAACTCTTTCTCTCATGTCAACATTAAATGAAGGGATTGAAGATATCACTGCCAAATTTCTTGATGTCACAAAGGCAGGTAGAAAACTAATTTTTGAAGAGGACACAATGAAGCTACAGAGGAATTTGGATAGGTTGAGTGAGTGGGCAAAGATCTGGAAAATGAAACAATGTGGGAAAATGTGAAATTGCCTATTTTGATAGAAAGAATTGAAGAAAGCACATGATCTAAATGGTGAAAAACTGCACAGATCTGAAATGTGGATGTTCTAGTCCATGAATCACAAAAGACGATAGGTGGAAAAAGTAATTGAGAAATCTAATAGAATGTTATTATTTATTGTGAAGGGAAATGAATACAAAAGTGGGGAAATTATGCTTCACTTGTACAGGGTATTGCTGAGACTACACCTACAGCATTGTGCACAATGTTGGTGCCGTTATTCAAACAACAATGCAAAATGCTTTGGAAGCATTCCAGACAAGTTTACCAATCTAATACAGGTAGGCTGTCTTATGAAGAAAGGCTGGACAGTCTATGCTAGTACCTAATGAACTTAAGGAGAGTAAAAGGTGATTTGAGTTAACCATATATAATGCTGAGAGGCCTTGAACAGGTGGGTGTACTGAGAATGTTTCCTTTTATGGGAGAGTTTAGTACTGGGGATTACCTGTTTAAAACAGAGAATAGGCAAAAACTTCTAAAGGACTGAAAATCTTTGGAACATTATTTCTGTAAAGGTGGTGGAAACAGAGTCTTTAAATATTTCTAAGACAGAGGTAGATAGATTCTTGGTAAGCAAGAGGATGAAAGGTTACCTGGAGTAGGCAGAAACATAGAATTGAACCTACAATTAGATCAGCCATGATCTCATTGAAAGGTGGAGCAATCTCAAGGAACCAAATGGCCTACTATTGCTCCTGGTTTGCACATCCTATTTGGCTTCTTTTGCTGATCCTAAGTCAGTGGCCTCTAATTCTTTCTGCAAATGGGAACAGTTTCTCCCTTCTACTCTGTCCAAACTTTGCATGGCTTTGAACCCTTACCAAATCTCCCCTCAACTTGCTCAGCTCTAAGAAGAACAGTTCCAGCTTCTCCAGACCATTGACACAACTGAAGTCCTTCATCCCTGGAACCATCCTCGTGAATCTTTTCTGCATTCTGCCCAACGCCATCATATTGTCTCTAAAGCATGATATATAGTACTGGACAGAATACTCCTGCTGGGGCCAAACCAATGTTTTATACATGTTTATCATGATTTCCTTACTTTCATAATCTATGTGCCCATCTATAAAGCTGAAGATTTCTAATGCCTGAAAAACCATGTTCTCAATCTGCCCTGTGGCTTTCAGTGATTTATGGACATATATCCCCCAGTCCTTCTACTCCTGCTCTTGCTCCCTCTTTAGAATTGTATTCTTTGTTTCATATTGCCTTTCTTCATTCTTCCTGCAACATAAATTACTTCAATGCATTCAATTTCATCTACCACTTAGGCACCCATTCCACCAGCCTGTGACTATGCCCTCTTAAAGTTTAACTATCCTTCTCACAGTTCGGAATATCTACAAGTAGCAATCCTCAAACTTTTCTCTTGTTGATCAATTCCATTATTTTGCTAATAATCAATGAAAGGCCGAGAGACTTGTAAGTGAACTTAATTTATTTACACCTCTTTTTTGGGAAGGGGTACTACACTGGCTTATTTCCAATTCAGTTAGACTTCCCTGAATGTGTGTCTTGTTGGAAACTAGTTATGAACATTTTGAAAATGTTTCAGAATGCAATTTAAATAATAAAATAATTAGATTCAGTTAATGACAATGCTAACTAAAAGTGCTTTCGCCCATGAACATATCCAAGAAATAAAAATGCACTTTATGAACTACTTTTAATTTTATTCCAATTGCTTGAAAAAAAAAAGTCAAATTTTCTTCATTTTCATAAAAACTCATTCACAGGATGCAGGTGTTGCTGTTATTGCCCACCCCTAAGTAGTCAGAGGGCAGTTAAACCACATTGCTGTGGGTCTGCAGTTATATGTAGGCCAGACTAGATGAGGACAGCAGTTTCACTTCTAAAAGGACACTAGCGAATCAGATGGGTTTTCTGACAATTGACAACAGGTTCAAAGTCACCAGTAGACTCTTAATTCCATAGTTTTATTGAATTTATATTGCAGAATACTACCTGTGTCCCTCGATTAATATTTAGTGACAATACTACTAAGCCAGTGGTTTAAATCTCTGTTCATAGAATCACAGAATCATAGAATTCCTAGTGTAGATAGAGGTCCTCTGTTCAGGCGTTGCCTCTTTACTGTGATTACCCACAGTGAAAGTCTTGGCATTATGGGCCCAACTTGCCTTCAGGCGGAGAAGTAAAGTAGTTGATCATTTCTGACACCACAAACATCAGTTAAGGCAAAATCCAATCTTCAGATGAAGTTAGTTGGGGACTGATCCTAAGCGCATCGACATACAGCAGTCCCATCCTGAAGTCACAGATTATCCTTATGTTATATCTATACAAATCTGTAGAACTACTAGAATCTACCAATAGAACCTTCTCATGCCATAATTACACTATCCTGCAAGTGGTGTTACTGTGGCTCCTCCATTAGAGGAAGGTGCAATTAGTGTGAGAAGTTTATACATGCAGTTTCCCTAAAATTGTGCACATCAGAATGTGTAATGGAAAACATTGCAAGGAAGTGCAATAAGATTTAACAGACCTTGTCTAGTGTTTTGTTTCTATAGTTATTTGTATTTCTATTTATTGTCTCTCCCCACCAATTGACTTGTCAAGTTTATGGAGACAACTGTATTTTTCAGGGTTTTTTTCTGCTTTACTCCAAGCGGCATGAAAGAATCTAGCTTCTTATTTACTTCGCATTGTACTTTTGTGTTAATTCAGTGTTAATTTGTTTAGTCTCTGTGTGCATTTACTCTGCATGCTTAGCAGCGTGTACCAAGTCGCAATCTTTTCAGATCTTTCTACATTCCATTAATGCTGGCTTCTCTTAAAATACATTCCACATTGCTTACCCAACATAAAATGTAATTCAATATGATAGAGTGTGCCATCCTATGGTGTCAAATCTTTTAAGATTATATCTATTACATCTACTGCTACCATCATGTATTAAAGTTGTTAGCTCAGGTACCATTTTGTGGGGGCTCCCAGTTTGAATTCGTTAGATTAAAACACGTCAGCAATCTTTCTCTTTACTTCTATTTTCCTAATTACTTGGTTAACAAGCACATTATTCAAATTTTATATGGTGACGAGTAGCAAACACCAGGATGATCTTTTCTTATCAAACATTTCTGGGTTATTGTGATTACTCACAAGAAATGGGTCTATTCCTTCACTGCCCAACTGATATTTTAACTTACCTAATCTGTTCCCTTCCTAGTTTGATCTTCCTAAACTCTCAAAACCAATCCACAACTTCTCCACTTTACTCTTTGTGGGGAATACAGGCTTATCTTATTTTTCATAAGATTCTTTTGCACTGAATTATTTATGATTTAGAATGTAACACTCCAGGCAGGATTCCTGCACAGCTGCAAACCAGACTGCCCAACCTCCAGCATTAGATATTTTCTATCAACCTGCTCAAAGATGCTACATCACACCTCTGGATCAAATGGGACTTGAACCTGGGACATAGAGTCTAGATTGTACAGCATGGAAACAGACCCTTTGGTCAAACTTGTTTATGTCAACCAGAATCTAGTCCCGGTTGCTAGAATTTTGTCCACATCTCTCTAAAACCTTCCTATTCAGGCACCCATCCAGATGCGTTTTAAAATGTTGTAATTGTACCTACCTCCACCACTTCCTCTGGCAGCTTATTCCATGCACGCACCATCTCAATTCACCCTATTCATGCCCTTCATGATTTTATAAACCTCTATAAGGTCAATCCTCAATCTCTGATGCTCCAGTGAAAATAGCCCCAGCCTTTTCAGGCTCTGCCTCCAGCTCAAATCCTTCAACCCTGGCAAAACCTTGTAAATATTCTCTGCACCCTTTCAAGTTTCACAATGTCTTTCCTATAGCAGGAAGACCAGAACTTATGTAGTATTCCAAAAGTGGCTGAACCAATGTCCTGTACAGCCAGACATCCCAACTCAATGCACTGATCATTAAAGGCAGTGTATCAAAACCTTCTTCGCTATCCTGTGTACACGTGACTACTTTCAAGGAACTGTGAACCACCTTCCCTCCACCACCCCGGTCTCTTGGTTCAGCAACACTCCCCAAAACCCTACCTTCAGTGTACAAGTCCTGCCCTGATTTGCCTTACCAAAATGCCACACCTCACATAAATCTAAATTAAACTCCATCTGCCACTCCTCAGCCAATCTGAAGAAGGTCCCTTGTACTCTGAAGTAACTTTCTTCTCCGTCCACTGCACTACCAATTTTGCTGTCATCTGCATACTTACTAACTACCCTCCTATATTCAAATCCAAATCATTTATATAAATGACAAAAGGCTCTCCTGGTTCAAAGGTAAGGACACTACCACTGCACGAGCCCTTCTAGCCTTCCGCTCGACTGTGTGATAGAACCCATGTGCAGAGGTATAATGTTAGCAGCCAGTGCTGGCAGGAAAAGTCTATTGCACCTGATATTCCCAGGCTGTTTCCATCCAAGTACCAAACAGGCTTGAGTCTGTTTAGCTCCAAGATCAGACAAGAGAGGCCATTATCAGACTAGATGAAGTCAGTGGAATGGGATGAGTTGGGTTGTTCCAGCAGAGAACCTGCATGGCCTCACTGAGCCCATTGGCATTCTGTGAAATAATAATTCAATGGTCGATTCTAAAAATACATAACATGGATGGGAGAGACGAATGGGGAGAAGAACTTGATTACTAAACTTCATTAGTTACCACAGATCCTTTTTAGCAGCATGCGGAATATTATTCCAGAAAACTATCAAAACTGTTTTACAATAGGTTCTGGATGACATGGGAAAATAGAAATTCTTTTCTCTGCACTTAACTTCCTTATGTAAGGAGCTGTATCATGACTGAGATAAGGCATACAATGGGTTCAGTGTCACATCACTACCTCTAATCACTCGGTATTTCAGAAGCACTTAAATGGAGTACAGAAAGTATTACCTTTTGTAGTCTTCTATGCAATGGAGGTTTCCAAAGTACCAAACTGGCCACACTATAACATCACCTTCAGGTGCCTTTTTTAAAAAAAAATCATGATCATGGGTGTCCATTGTTTGGAGTCCTCAATAACAGTCAACATCTTGGCATTGCTCACAAATTTTCCATCTTCTTGCTCTGCTGCCACATGTTCAAAAGTTTCTTTCTCCTAAGGATGTGCAAGGAAGTGTAATTGTCTCTTGGTGGTTGGTACAAAAGTTCTGTGTGTTTGCCTGCTGTCCTCAAAACTTTATTAGTTGTGTGTCTTGGCTAACCTTTTCACAACATGCACCTCAGAAATCTTATTTCTGTTGCATTTAATTTTCTTCTATTGTCTTGCCTACAAGCAAGGCTGGTGTGTGAAGCAGAAATAGTCCTGCAGGTACCTGCAACAAACGCTCTTCTGAAGCTGAAACTAAGGTAGACTGAGAAAGGATGGAAGGAGCTTGTTTCAAAAATTGGACGGAAATTGTATAAAGATAAAAGGGGAAAACCAACAATGTTCTTCACTACACTACTAAAACAATTAACAGTGGAACACAAATCTGTATGGATTTTTACTTAAAAATTAGAAATCCTGGATTACCATTTCTTTTGGTAAAAACTGTTCTGATTCTTTTCTTCTGGTTTCCAGTAAATCTCTCTTACATCACAATCTCAATTACAGCGTTTCTACTGGAAGATCAAAGGAATAACTGGAATGCAGCCAAGAGTTATATTATAATCAAAGTAACATTTTAATGAACAATATACAAAGGGGTCACTGCAGATCTTCTGAGATCATTTCTTTTCCAAACTCCTCCTCAAAATGATTTGTGCCCCATTTTGGGTACTTCGTGTCTCAGAGGAAAAGCAAATCATAATATGGCCACGTGATATAATCTGCACAATTTAGTTAGGCAAACAAAGCTGGGATAGTCACCGGTTTGCACTAACAAACAAAATGTTCCATAACTTCATCCTTCTACTAGTATTTGGATGCGATTATAACAAATAGTTTGTGCAATTAACGGACTTACTAATCAGGATGGTCATTCTCATATGCCTGTATATTATTTAAGATTTCGCTTTGATTAAGCAGTAATATCATTTGAGGTGAATGTAATGCAGGACTCCAGACATTATCATTTATCATACTGGATTAAGTTATGCAGATCAGAAGGTCCGAAGTTGTGCTACATTAAATGACTTCAAACTCCCCGAATCAAGAAAGGGCAAAGTTAAACATGGTTTCTCTTCCTGACTGCAAGCTGTAGTAAGAAATTCAGGGGGACCTGGATTTTGGTTTCGAAAAGATTGTGAATTTAATGGTGATTATTAGCAATTATTAATCACCACTGATCCAAAGAAAGGTTGACCACATGGACTATGTACCAGAGATCACAGATGCTTTACAGTCATACTTCAAACAGAAGCAGCTCTTTCAGGAAAGAAACTGGGAGAGGAAAATAAAACTCTCTCGAATAATACCTGTTGGAGCTGCAAGCAATCTGCAAATCCCCTCCAACCCAAATCGTCCTGATTTGGCTAGACTATAGTTCATTCACAGTCACTGGGTCAAATTACTGTAAATTCTTTCCTAATGGCATTGTAGGTGCAGCTTCTCATGGCAAATTTGGCATGGACAATAAATACTGGTCTAGTCAGAGATGCCTACACAATGCAAACAAATAAATGACCCAGAACAGCCATGACAAATTTCATAGTTATTGGGCAAATCCACCTTGTCCTTGTTGCTCATGTTTTAGACCAGAAAACAGCTATAACAACATTAAGTTTAACCATCAAATTTAAAGCATTAAAGTAGATTGATATTGATTTCCAGCTAAAATTGTTTTCTAAACTTAAAAGTTTAGATGAATTTATAATTAAAATGCAAACACAGCTTTTTTTTTGCCAAGAGGATATATGTGTTACTCTCTTCCAATTAAGGATATCTACTCTTTATTCTCCTTCAGACCAAGCAACGTAGAGGTCAAAGAGCTCGGGAGGGTCTGGCCCAAGACCAACAACTTTCCAGAATAACTATCACAGCCAATGGCCAAGGGAAACATCCCATATCATTTTCACTTTTTGTCCAAGCCACATGGAGGAATATGCTCAGATATAAACTTTCCCAACATTATATCTCTCTCCACTGAGATACTGCAAACTGCTTCTCCAACACAGCATACAAGCATTGCTGGCATGGTTTTGTGACTAGATTTGTACCAGTGTACCATCTGTAATGATATTACGCGATGAGGTGGTATTAGTGGTATTTTCCCTGGACTGGTAATCCACAGCCCACATAATGTTCTGGAGACCGGGGCTCAAACACCCCCCACAACAGATGGTGGAGTTTGAATTCATTTAAAAATCTGGAATTAAGAGTCTAGTAATGACAATGAATTAGTCGTCAATTATCAGACACTAATGTTCTTTAGGGAAAGAAACTGCCATCCTTACAAGGGCTGGTCTACATATGACTCTAGATCTGCAGCAATACAGTTGACTACAGGATAGGGATAGGGATAGGAAATAAATGCTGGCCTAGCTACTGACGCCCTCACCCTGTGAATGAATTTTTAAAAAAGAGCCTAACCTAAGGCACCTTTATAATTGATCATTAGTGCGGGTTGTAACAGCAAGATAATGAACGAATGAATTTTCAGCTACAGCTCCCAAAGGCTACACATTGCAGTTTTCAATTTTCTGTTTTAATACTTTTGCTCATCCAGGAGAACAGATGAACACACTGAAAGGGGATCCGGAGAGCCGATACTTATTCTGGGTCAATTCAACGATCATGTTTTCCCACAGTTGTTGGCCTCTCCTTGGCTATCAGTCGCACATATCACAAATACTGAAATTTCTAAGTGGTGTACTGCCAAATAAGAGTAAATGGTAGAATTTGCACTTTATTCAATCTAAAGAACTTTTGTTTCAATTGCTCATCAAAATCATTTTATAGTAGACAGTGTCAATAACAGCCTGTGTTTTAAACCAGCAATAGATTCTAAATTCCACTATTGCATAATGCTAAGTAAACATAATCTGGAGTTGAAAGCAGTTTTCTTGAAAATATGAAAGCTATCGTGGATTTTACTAAAGCTATAAGTTGTTCGAATAGTTTTCTTTCATGTCTTAAAAGATTCTGAAGCTGAGTCCATCAGACTGATACTTTTAATTCTGTCTGAACTAAAGAGCTCCTCCATATTAAGCCTTACATCTGTATCTAAAGAATAAGACCTTTGTCAACATTTTATTACCAAAAAGATAGAACTGTTAACATTCACCATTTTCAGTCTTGAAGAGCTGATGGGAAATATGAGAAACTGTGAGCTACAATGTACAGTCACTTTGTACTCGAATATTTAGTCTGATTCACTATATTTTACCACTTTTGATTTTACCGACAAATTAATTTAATTGTCTTAACTGGTCAGTTTCCTGATCTGTAAAGTGCTTGTTTATCCAAGCCGACAAAGGGAACAATGGTCATCCTACTAGATTCCAGACAAAAAGTACCATAATTAGGACAATTGTTATACACATTAAGAGCACACGAGTTAAGGTTAGTATTTTAGATAAGAAAGTGCACAAGCTGTTCACAGAAACTGCCAAGCTGATTGAAAAAAAGGCAAAATATCTTGAAACTTCAATCCCATGGGTCTAAAAGGAGAAACAAAAGTATTTGCTTTAAGTTCTTCAGTATTCTCATAATAGTACTTGTAAAAGATTCATTCAGCGCTCGGAAAAAAAAAACTTAGTTTTGAAAGCATTATGCTTTAAATGCAGTCATGGAAAGTATGTTTCAACCTTCAACATGGATTAAATATTGTCCTTCATTTAGCAATTATCTGAGTTGAAGAGACAAAATGCCAAAAACCCAGAGTGGGTAATGGGGGCGGGGAGGGGGGGGGGAAGAAGAGGGCAGGCAGGGAGATAAAGCAGGGAAGTGGAGAGGATGGGGAAGAGGAGGGAGGGTGACAGAGAGTGAGATATTCACACAGACAGAGAGAAAAACAACAAAAAAAAGAGACAGAAAGGCACATACACACATAGAAACAGACAAATACAGAAAGTCAGGCAGAGTGATGAGACAGAGAGAGACACAGCGCAAGAGGAAGAAGAGACAGAGACACAGAATAAGAAAGGCAACAAGAAACAAACAGACAGACAGAAAGAGAAAGGCACTGAACACATACAAAGACTTCCAATCTTTCTTCACAAATTTCACAGACTTGCATCATCTCTCAAGCTTTTAACAGCAATACACCATATGCTGATTTCCCCCTCCCTGAGCCTCATGGACTCATGGTAGATATCAAAGCGCTGTATTTACAGTTATCTAGTGCAGTGCAGGAAGTAATCAGTTCTGTTCGGGGTCGCTGCTTTGACCTGGGACAAAGAAGCAAAGCAACCAATGCCAACTTCAAAGTGAGGTGCACCTCACTGTTGTTGTAGCTCCGGACTACAAACACTATAATCAAGGAAATTTTAGCTCTGATCTGCAGTGAGTTCAGTGAAACTACCTTAGAATAATTAAAGTTAGACATCAAAGGCTTGTTGGTTCGGTCTGCTAAACATCCATGGCAGAAGAAAGCAGAGTACATATTTTATCCTGTTCAATTTTTGATTGCAAACCACACTTCATCAAAAGTGAGTGGAAAATGTACTGGTTTGCTTTTCTTTTTAATTAAAAAAGCAAACCTTTGAAGTACAACATTCTAGTCTAGCATAAACGGCAAAAACAAAAAAAATGCAAACATTAGTACACGCAAGTTTTTTGACCTGCCAGCTATGTCTGTGCTACCACACTCTATCTACAACATCAGCTACAAGCTCAACACACAGATTTCAAACCTGGAACCCAAAATTTAAACAATTAGATTCAATATATTAAAAGTACTCGAAGTCACAATTTGTTCAGCAGCCCTCTAGAGTAGCGCACAAACATGATGCACCACTACATATAACAAACTCAATCTAATAATACAATTAATTATTGGCTAGGCATTATGACCTTTTAGTGGATTGCTACCCTGCAGTGGTGAGGTTTGAGTGTTCCACTGACCCTGAAAGTAATGCCATTAGGGGTCTCAAATGCTGGCAGGGCCACCACTAACAGTAAGATCAGAGTGTGGTAACCATACAGAGCATAGTCCAAAACAAGTCCTTAACTGCGATCCGGGGGAAGATATCCATGTGCTATTAACGGCTGTGAGAGTGGATGAAAGTTGCAGCTGCAGGGAGGTCCACAGTTGTTGAGGTGTCTTGGCCATTGGATCTGGACCTACTTTCTGTCAAGGACATAATATCTGTTGATGTTTAACATTCCCATATTGATAGGTGTCTTGCACAAGGCATCTATCTAGAAAACCAATTCCATCTCCCAGGAGCTCATCAGCCATGCAACAACCCTCAGAACTTATGATCAGTGACACAGAATTTTCTAGGTGGAAAATCATGCTCATTAGGAAGTGATTACCAATGATACATTTTGAGCCTCTGATCTCATTGAAGGAAGTACAGAATTTCTGCAACTGCATCCTTCAAGGAAACTGTTTAATAGTCTGAACAAAGCAACCAAGTTTTCCTGGATCACAATGATAAACATCCTAATGTATAGTTGGATCAGTTTGTGTAGAAATCTATAGTGTATAATCTGAGGAGGCTATGGCATAGTGGTAATGTTACTAAACCATAATTCAGTGTTCCAGTTAATGATGTATGACTCTATGGCAAATGTTGCAATTTGAATTTTTAAAAAATCTGAACTAAAACGTCTAATGATGACTGTAAAACAGTTACTAACAAGCATAAAATCCTCTCTGGTTCACTAATGTCCTACAAGGAAGAAAATCTCCAATCCTTACTTTTTCTGGCCAACATGTGATTTTAGACTCACAGCAATGGTTGACTCTTAACTACTCATGAAAATAGCTAACCAAGCCACTCAGATATACCAAACTACTAAACATCTCAAAGGGATGAAACTGTACAGACCAACAGGCAGCATGCTTGGCACTAGAACTAATAGCAGCAAATTCAGACCTGTCAACCCTGCATAGTCCTCCTTACTATAATCAGGGGTCTAGGGTCAAAATTGGGAAATCTGTCTCAAAGACTAGTCAAGCAACAATCTGGCATTGTTTGAGGTAAATTTCCATTAGTATGTCGACTAGATTCCAAACACACCCCCACCTACTTGACTTCATCCTCACTAGTGCCCACCACAGATATATCTGTTCATGACAATATTGGGAGCACCACCACTGCACAATCCTTGTGGAGTCAAAGTGCTCTCTTCACTTTGACAATGTCCCTCCTTGTGCTGTGTGATACTACTACGATGCTGATGGGATAGATTTGCCACTCTAATACTAACATTAATAAGGGATCAATACTGGCACGGCATTAGGCATAACTAAAAATGAGGTATCAATCTTGTGAAGCTTTAGCAAAGGAGCTACTTCCATGCCAAACAGAACAAACAGCAAGTGATTCTGAACCAACAGATCAGATCTAAAATCCACATACATCAAGCAGCAGATGCCACATTGAGCTGTGAATGGTGCTGAACAATTCAATAATTACTACAGCAGGAGTTTCAACAAATTTTTCCATCCACAATAATGGGATCCAATACATCAGTACAAGATAAATTGAAGCACTTGCAACAATCTTCAGTATGAAGTGCCGAATGGATAAGCCATGTTGGTCTCCACCAGGGGTCCCCAGCATCTCACATACCAGTTTTCAACCAATTTGATTCTTACCACATGATATCATGAAACAAATGAAGGCGCTGACAACAGTCCAGCATCTGCCCTGACAATTTGTGGCTCCAGAACTTGCCGGACCCTAGCAGTACTGTTCAGATCAGCAACAACACTGGCATCTATCTGGCAATATGGAAATTTGCCTAGGTGCATCCTGCACACAGAAAGCAGGTCAAATCCAACTCAACCAATTACTACCCCATCAAACTCTCATCAATGTTCATCTGTAAAGTGATAAAATAGCTCATCAACAGTGTTATCAAGAGACATGTGGTAAGCAATAATGTGTCCTCTGATCCTCAGTTTGAGTTCCAACAAGGCCGCTCACTTTCTGACCTAGTTACAGCCTTGATTCAAACATGGACAAAAGAGCTTTACTCCAGGGTTTTGTTAAGAGTGATTGTCCTTGATATCAAGATTTGTTTAAGCAGGTGTGGAACTGAGGTGCCCAAGTCAAAATAGTAAATGGGAATTGAGAGTTAAATTCTCTATTGGTTGAAGTCATACCTGGAATAGGTTGCCATTGTTGGACATCAAGTCATCTCAGCTCCAAACATCTCCGCAGGAGATCCTCAATGTAGCGTCTTGGGTTCAACCATCTTCAACTTTTCATCAATGATCTTACCTCCATCATAAGATGAGAGGGGAGGATGCTCACTGGTGATTGCACAATATACAGCAACATCCGCAACTCCAGATATTGAAGCATTTTGTGTTCATGACCAGCAAGACATGGACAATATCTAGGCCCAATTCATATCAAAAGCATCAGGCAAAGAGCTTCTCCAACAGGAGAAAATCTAATATGCTCCATGACGTTTAATGGGATTACTATCACTGAATCCCCCAATATCAACCTCCCTAAGGATTATCATTGACGAGAAACTAAACTATCCTCGCCATATAAACACAATGGGTGTAAGCGCAGATCAGAAGCTAGGAATCTGACGGCAAGAAACTTACCTTCTCACACCCAAAAGGATGCCCACCTACGAGGCACAAGGTTGAATTATGAAAGATTACCCCTCACTTGCCTGGATGATTGCAGTGCCAACAACACCCAAGTTTACTACTGTAGGATGCTTTTTAAAAAATCAACAGTATTATTACATAAAGCCAACATGAATTTACAAAAAGGAAATCATGTTTTACAAACATATTGCTTTTTTTTGAGGATGTAACTAATCAAATACATGAGGGAGAACCAAATGGACAGTGTTTTGGAATTTTTAGAAAGCTTTTGATATAGTGCCACATAAGAGGTTTTAAGCATTCAGAACACATGGGAATGGTGGTAATATATTGGCATGAATTGAGAAGGTTAATAGATAGGAAATGAAGAGTACAAAGAAATTAGTGACTTTCAGGATGGAAGGTGATGAAAAGTGGGATATCACAGGGAATACTGCTTGGTCTCCAGCTATTCACACTATATATCAACAATTCAAATGAGAAATTTGAATGTAATATTTCCAAGTTTGCTGACAACACAAAACTAGGTGGGAATGTGAATGGTGAGGAGAATGGAAAAAAACCTTTAGGGTGATTTAGACAGGTTAAGTGTGGCAAATTAATCTAATAGGCTTAAGTGTAAAATTGCCCACTCAGTAGGAAAAATGGAATGGCAGAGTATTATTTAAATGGTGATAAGATTGGGAAAGTCTGAAGTACAAAGACATGGATGTTCCTGTACGTTGGTCATTGAAAGCAAGTCAGGAATGTAAATGTTATCTTGGTCTTCATCGCAAGGGGCTTCGCACACAGAGGCAAGGAAATCTTAGTGCAGTTGTACAGGGTCTTGGTGAGATCATATCTGGAGTACTGTGTATAGTTTTGGTCTCCTTACCCAAGAAAAGCTATGCTTACCCTGAGAGGGAATACAGCAAAAGTTATTCAGACTGATTCCAGGGAATGTAGGACTGTCATATGAAAAGAGGTTGAATCAACTGGTTTGTATTCACTGGAGTTTAGAACAGTGGGAGGGAATCTCATTGAAACAAAATTCTGACAGGGCTGGACAGACATGATGCTGGGATGATGTTTCCCTTGGCCAATAAGGTCCAGAACAAGGGTCTCGGTCTCAAGATATAAGAGCTGATATGAGGAGAAACTTCTTCTGTCAGAGTATGGCAAGCTTGTGGAATTCTCTACAGTGGAGGTCAAGTGACTGAATTTACTGAAGAAATAGATTTCTAGGAGCTAAAAATGTCAAAGATTATGGGGAGAAAGTGGAATTATGATATTGAGACAGAAGATCAGACATGATCATTTTGAATAACACAGCAGGGTCGATGAACCAAATCACCTACTGCTGTTAATATTTTCTACATCTCTGTTTGCCATCCAAAACAGAGCAATCCACTTGATTGTCACCAAATCCACATTCATTCTCTCCACCATGAATACAGAGCTGCAGTAGTCTGTATCAACTATGAACTACACTGCAGAAATTCAGCAAGGCTCCTTAGACAACAAATTCCAAAGCCACAATGACTGCTATCTGAAAGGGTTGGGGGGGGGGAGGAACCTTTACACATGATCAACAATTATTTGAAATTATATGGGTGTGTATTTGCTTAAAACCAAACTTCAACACGTTTGCAATTCACTGTATACTGCTAGGTGGGCCTGAACAATTGCTTTGGTGATGTGTTTGACACTAAAAATAACTATGAAGTTCATATACAAACAAGAAGCAGAAAAGCATTCAGTGCATTAAGCTTCCACCACTATTCAATAAAATCATGCCTGATCTGATTGCAAATTTAAATCCACATTCCTGCTAATCCCAGGTACCCTCTTACTTTCTCGCTTAACAAGATTCTAACTGCCTTAAAAATATTCAAGGACTCTGCTCCCGCCACCATTTTAGGAAAAGACTTCCAAAGACTTTCAACCCTAAGAGAAAAAAAACTTCGCCCCATCGTTGTTTTGAAACGGTGATGCTTGATTTTTAAAATGCACGAAGTGGTACACAGTTCACAATAGAAGTACTGGAGATTTACTTAGTACCATAGATTTTAGTAACGCTGCATGTGAATACACCACAATTTAGACAACCCTCTCTCTTTTCCATAACCTTAAGAAGCAGGTGTTAGTTTTTACCCATAAAGAGCAGATGAGAATTGAACCAATATTTTGATGAAAATTGACTACTCAATTATTCATTCATCATGCCAAACTTCCAAAATAGTGGAAGTGATACAGCGACCACGACAGCATATCAATCGATACCAGACATAAACTGTTACATTACTAAGTTGGTAATGAGACCATGCACAACCTCTAAACAATCAATTAAAGTCATTGTTCTGTGATTAGCCATATATTGCAATAAAGAAATAAACAGTCCACCAAGTT
Source organism: Chiloscyllium plagiosum (assembly GCF_004010195.1). NCBI lineage: Eukaryota > Metazoa > Chordata > Chondrichthyes > Orectolobiformes > Hemiscylliidae > Chiloscyllium > Chiloscyllium plagiosum. The sequence continues at coordinate 46,665,823 of NC_057733.1, read as the reverse complement.
ACCACTGGGCAGACAGGCCACATCAAGATCTGTACACGAATGGAAAGCATACTTAAATTTACAACAAAGTACACATACACAAGAATAAAACTCAATAGCAAACATCAATATTAACATCTTCCAATATCATTTTGAAATTTATAAAGCCCTAAACTATTTCTAACAATTACATACATTTAATCTACATTTTTACACCGTTTTGGTGAGAAATAAAACACAAACTAGACCCTTAAAGATTATATGTAAATACCTCAAACATCAACAGTATAATCTGGAACAGAAGACAGACTGTACCAAAGAAAATTGCTGCATGATTTCTTGTCCATAGTATTGGATGCTGCCATCACCTCCAGCATAACTGAGTAGAGAAAGGAAGCGCTTTGCCAGTTACAAAACATCAAATGCATTATCTATAAAATAGATTTTAATCTTAAAACTGTCTGACACCACAAGTAGCCTCATCTCATGATGTGTGTCTTGAGGAATTTATGCGGTAACGTCTGAAGTCTTTATGCAAAAGTTAGCTCCAGAAAATGCAGACAACAGTTTACGAACTTACAGTGTCAAGTCAGCTGCAATCTAAACTATGTTTCCATATTCAAGCCATCCCTAGGTTACAAACAGGTTCAATTCCTGAGTACATTCATAAGTCGATTTGTGTGCAAGTTGGGACACAATACAGTATAGCATAAAATAGCCACTATAAGTAAGAACAAATGTTCGCATGTTGTATCCTTAAAATTAATATTAACATAAGATCTCATTTGTAAGTATGAGTGTTGATTAGTCAGATATTCATAAATAAGGGACTATCTATAGCAGCAAAATAAAAGCAGTGAAGTTAAACAAAAGAGTCACTACGATTGAAATGCATTAGCAGAATGGTATGAACTTGATGCAATTATAACATTCAAAAGACATGAAAAGTGGCAAGATAGTTGGTTTTTGGCAAAATAAATGGGAGTGTTTATTGTACTTTCAAAGTGTCACTGCAGGCTCACGAGCCATTAGATTCGTACCACATTTTAGATTAGATTTTTAACAGAATAATCTGAGAGATTCAGGAGATGAGGGCATTGATAGCTAAACCAGCATTTATTGCCGAGATGGCAGCTAAAAGTCAACCACATTGTGGTGGGCTCGGAATCACATGTAGACCAGACTAGGTAAAGTTGGCAGTTTCCTTTCCTCAAGGACATTAGTCAACCAGATGAATTTTTCCAACAATCATCAATGGTCATCATTAGACTCTTAATTCCAGATTTTTAAAAATTCTGCCATGATGGGATTTCAAACCAGAGTCCCAGAACATTACCTGGTTCTCTGGATTAAAAGTCCAGCTCAGCTGTCATCTTCCCCTCATATAATTCTATTGAATTGTTCACATTATTAATCACTCACTGTTATTTACAGGACAATAATAAAAATTGGTAAATTTTGCAATTTTTGTGTTCATGTTACAATTCACTTCAGTTTTAGATTATCATTTTGCCAAACATTCATGGCTTCATTGTTATTAGGATTTATTCTGGATACTGCATTACCCTGCTCAATTGGAGCACATTTATCTGTTTAGAAATATAACGCAGAGTAGTTAAGGAAATTGTTAAAATGAAATAGCAATAAGATACAAACTAAAATAATAGCAAAGGACATGAGATTAGTTTCACAACTATGTTAATTCACACAAAAAATTGATGTATTGTCTATCCAGAGATCTACCCTATACAAAACTAAGTCAGCTACAATGAATACATCTTTCAGAAGGATGCAAAACAAGGTGCCCGTGGATTATAGCAGTTGAAGAAGAGTATCAGTTGAACCGTTGCTGATACTGTTTCTTAAAGACTCCTTTGGAGCAGGAAAAAAATTGCTGATGAGATAATCAATATCAACATTTTCAACTAGCAGCAATGACCATCAGGATTATTCCCAAGAAACTGTGACAACTCTGGGGTACGGACAAGAAAACTGAATTCTTTGACATAAACTGAAGCCAGCCACACTGCTGAGTATACACTATGATTAATCTGAGGCTAAGTCACCATCCTGAATGTTTCAGACAATATTTGCACAGTGTTTGCAGATCAATGGGGCACCAGCTCCATTGCAAGATTATAGCAATTCAGAAGGTGTCTGGTAGCTGTGGCCAAGGAGGCAATGTTGAACAGTTCTGATTAGATTATTTTTTACTTTTGAGAATTAAGCCGTAAAAACCAAACTGTAAGTACCAGGCAGAATAAAATAATATCCTTGCTGATACATTGTATTGTTCAATTCACTCCTTACACTTTAAGCCAAAAGATCAGGTTCAGGATAGCAAAAAAGAGATGTTGGTTTCATATTAACATATAAAACAATCACCTTCACTGTGCCGTGCTGTTGCTGGTTCTGCTACCGGTTAAATATTGATTTTTACTATTGAATGAACAGTTACACATAAACATACATCCACAAATTGTTAAAAATCCAATAAGACCCTAAGTCAAATGTCACCCAAAAAAATTCCAACTGTTTTGCTGTGAACCAAGATATTGTGAAGTCAAGTGCATAATTTTCATTAAGCACATCATATTTCGTACCATATGAATGGGAAGGTAGACTATGAAACTGTCCAATCAAATATTCCTCAATTGGGAAGAAAATCTTACTGTAGAAACTTAACTTCAAAATTTAGTAGTGTTGTTTTGGAGAATGAAGAAATACCTTCATGCACAAGTGGTTCCGGAGCCATTGATTGACCGACTGTTTCCTGGCATAGCATATATAACATGAGAGTATCTTACTGATGAGCAGTTCCATATGTATTAGATTAGATTAGATTACATTACAGTGTGGAAACAGGCCCTTCGGCCTAACAAGTCCACACCGACCCGCCGAAGCGAAACCCACCCATACCCCTACATTTACCCCTTACCTAACACTACGGGCAATTTAGCATGGCCAATTCACCTGACCCTGCACATCTTTTGGACTGTGGGAGGAAACCGGAGCACCCGGAGGAAACCCACGCAGACACGGGGAGAACGTGCAAACTCCACACAGTCAGTCGCCTGAGGCGGGAATTGAACCCGGGTCTCAGGCGCTGTGAGACAGCAGTGCTAGCCACTGTGCCACCGTGCCGCCCACGGTATTGATCAGTTCAAATGGTTAGGTAGTTAGCATTTTTAAATGTACAAAACAAGATTACATTAATACTAACAGAGGAAAGTAAAGCAAGTGCTTGAAAGTTCATTCTGATTTCACATTCAAGATATAAATTTTATTGTATGTCCTAAATACAAAAATAAAAAATACATTTGGAACAAAATTTCAATTCTCTATAAATATCTAAGTTTTCATTTATTTTTTGGTTTGGGTTGCTGTCTGAGTGATTTCCAAAGGCTTTCTGTGAGTAAGCTTTCCATAGAGGAATTTTGTGAGCAATACGTTTCTAGTTGCTAATTGAGTGAGTGCACATTTCAAAGGTTGAAAGGTACTCAGAGGAATTCGAAGTACTTAAAATAACTGAATATTTTCACAACTATTGTTTTGCTTGTTAAGTGCTCTCAAGTGGGTTCTTAACCGATGGCAGCTCTTTTTAAATGAAGTTCAAATTAAGCTGACCTCTCCGGTAAGACTTGTGCCAGTAACTTTTATGGGCTTCATATGTCAGCTTTCAACCTGACAAATTAAAAAACAACTTTGGGAATTAATTAGAACGTTACCGCAAAATACAAGTAATTTCTTTTCTTAAAAAAAACAAAAGCCTTCAGGTCGATTTAAAATCTTGGTGCCAGTCCCATTAATTAATTACATGTTGGCAGGCTGTTAAACATAAGGCTATCACAACTGAGCTCATCCTGCTGCAGTCGGTCTTGCAGAAGGAATCTCCCCATAACCAAATGCCTTTTTTCTCAGGTGCTGCCCTTGTATCACTCTCTTCGTTTGGGAATGGTCCTATAAATATTTATGATTTCAAGTACAGGATTTGTAGCATACTATGTTTTCTACTATTGTTCTGTTTTCTTTAATGCTGTTGGAAAGAAGGGCTTTCTCCACTATCTTTTATATTACAACTGAAAACTAGAATTTTCCACAGCAGCATTTTCTTTGCAATCTAACCCTATTAACTCAAAAGTAGTTCATTCAAATTGCATGATCACCGGCATCTAAATTATTAGATAATTCAAATTTTGAGTGGCAATGAGAAACTTTGAATGGTCAGACATGGACTACAAACCAAAGCATATTTATTGCAGTTCAACTTTCTAAAAATCACATTTTTGAATCAACTCGTCTTGAAAACTAGTCTACATTTGGATGATGAAGTCACATTATTTGTTCTTTGATCTCATGGTATTGGCTCTCATTTCATTCAAGTCAAAAAAAACGCACTAAACAAATTGGCAATTTTGAATATTTTCATTACATAACTCTAAGTCTTAGGACCTTAAAACGTCTAACTTTACCTTCCATAATCTAACTAATTGATCCACTTCCAGAAACTTTTGATTTTTCAACCAACAGAGCTCCAACTCAAATGGAGCAAGGTGGAAGGGGAAAAACAATCTAACAACTGTTGGTGTGAGAGTGGGGGAAAGGAAAGAAGAGAGAGACTGTGTTGAGGAAGAAATGTTTGAGGAAAGATGAGAGTTTGAGGGGACAGCAAGTGTGCAAGAAACACATGTTCATAGTCTCTACAAATATTGTAAGTTTTCTGCATGCTTTATAATATTAACATGCTTTATAATATTAATGTTGCTATTAATACAAAAATCATTGCATTAATAGGCACCTGACCAATTTTCTACACTGTTTTAATAAGCATTATTATTGCATAGAAGGTTTAGGGAGAGAGTTGTTGAGATTATGCTGGCTAGAATGAGCAATACTGCAAAGTCCCCACTTATTCCAGAAGGATAAAACTGCAGTCAAACCTTCAATCCTTTATTAGCTATTATCTTAAGGGATACACTTTATTAACATGTCCACTTCATGAAGACAACTGAATGCTCAACTATTGTACAATTTATACAACTTCCCAGCGCCTGGTCAATAAGCTCAAATTTTGGCACATTGCAAGCATATATCGAGTTTCTATTTTAAATTGTAAGTTAGCTTACTGCCTCAGTCATCTTTTTGGGGAATGAGGTCCAAACCACAGCACCACCTGGGTGAATGATTCCACTTTGATTCATTATGTAAGAAAATATAAAATGTCGGTACAGTATAAGAAAGTGACAGATATGAAATCTAGACAAAGCATCCCTGAAACACACACACTTCACTCTTGCAGGTAATGTTATATGAACTCTGGAATACATAAATAAGTATCAATGATTCATAGCATTAATCTTCCTTTGTATATTTTTCGTAAATTCACATTCCCAAGAAGCCAAAAAATCAATTTCAAATGACATTTACATGCTTTGTAAATAGTAAATTTAGCTTTTACCATCCTTTCAACTGAAAAGATAAAACGGATAAGACAGTCTCACAATACCACAGTTGAGTGTTATTATTAGTTGTTGTTAGTATAAGTAAAGCTGCTGATCTGTCTCCTTTCAATGCAGTTGCGTATTATATCCAGCATTACTTATCCAATTCTCATTTTGACGTCCTTTCAGACCACAGTATATTTTCCAATTTGTCACAATATAAAATAATTTACAACTTCTAATCATTCTGTAGGAAATCAGATTTGTTATAATATCCTCAGGAGCATAATACATCAAAGTAACAGCAAAGAAATTAGATCTTTATCACGGTGTTGTGAAAACTATAATTAATTCAGATGTAAATGTGGCATATATAGAGCTAACCAATGATTTATAAACACTTCAAATTGTGGCTTCAATAAGACTGATGGATGATTATAAATGGATGATTCACAACAGCTTGATCTTTAACTGAATTGCAAAAGACAACACAACATCCAGAAAATTAAGAGAATAGTTTCTGAACACAAGGGGACCAATCCTACGCAAATGATGTGTCTTCATTTATACTACACATTCTAGGATCTGATAGTTAACTATATGTTCATTTATATATTTCTTAGATGCTGCAAATGTTCTAAATATACTGTTATAAATGTTCTAAATATAATGTTATATTCCACTGGGGTTATCTTGCTATGCCAGATGATAACACAGGAGATATTATACCAACCAATAAGATATGCTTTGCTCTCTTTTCATCCACAGGTTTTTCTTAGAGTGGAAAGCTGAATTTATTTCCGGACACATTTTCCCAACTTCTAAAGAGTACAATAATATCCATTTCAGAAGTGATGTTCCTTTTCATTGTTAAATGGATAGAAATAGTGTTACATCTTTCTTGAAAGCCCTGAGATGGTGCATGGATGGTTAATTAAGTATGACTCTATGTTAATTGAAAAACTGTGTAAATTTTATCAGGACTGTATGCAGATAACTTGTTTTTCTTACAATTTATAAATGGTCAAATATTAGCAAATCAGTTCTAATGACTTAGAGAAAATTATGCTCTAATTCTGGTAAACTGAAATGTCCCACTCCAAATCAATCCTTACAGTCATATCCTCAAATTGGTTCATTAATGGTTTTCTGTTTGATTGTTCTTAATACTCAAATCTTTACTAAAAACTGCAGATGCTTCATGGTAAATGAAACTTCTCAATTAGATTTGGAAGGGGAACTTGCTTCTTTTTCTTTGCGTTGACTACTGACTTCTGCTTCATAATATTTGAGATGACATTTTATCAGCTTTTGCTCATCCCAAATTGGATATAAAAGTGTGGTAGACATTCAAGCACATCACTATTCTCATTCTTGACTATTTAAACTCTATATTCCCATGCCAGGCTTTTTCTTTTTTACTATTTCAATTCTGTGAAAACACAAAGTGTCTGTACCTAGATAGCCTATACCTGAGATGGTGCCAAACAGCAACATAAACTTTTCACTGCATTTATTTGACAATAAAGGTTATTCTATTTGTTATGAGGTGACAAACATTTCAGAAATAGTTGAATATTAAGCTTATGAAGCACATAACTGATTCTTCATTTTAATGGTGATATCTTTCCAACAGTAGAGAACATTCCATTTGCTCTCATGCAAGGTTAAGTTTAATTGCTTTTTCCTGTCTACAGAAATGACTTTGAAATTACTCAAGCTAGAGTCATAGAGATGTTCAGCATGGAAACAGACCCTTTGATCTAACTTGTCCATGCCGACCAGATATCCCACCCCAATCTAGTCCCTCCTGCCAGCACCTCGCCCATATCCCTCCAAACCCTTTCTATTCATATACCCATCCAGATGCGTTTTAAATGTTGCAATTGTACTAGCCTCCATAATTGCCTCTGGCAGCTCATTCCACACACGCACCACCCTCTGTGTGAAAACGTTGCCCCTTAGGTTTCTTATACATCTTTCTCCTCTCACCCTAAACCTATGGCCCCTAGTTCTGGACTCCCCCATCCCAGGCAAAAGACCTTGTCTATTTACCCTATCTATGCCCCTCATTATTTTATAAACTTCTATAAGGTCACCCCTCAGCCTCCGACGCTCCAGGGAAAACAGCCCCAGCCTGTTCAGCCTCTCCCTATAGCTCAAATCCTCCAACCCTGGCACTATCCTTGTAAATCTTTTCTGAACCCTTTCAAGTTTCACAACATCCTTCCGATAGGAAAGATACCAGAATTGCACGCAATATCCCAAAAGTGGCCGAACCAATGTCCTGTACAGCCACAACATGACCTCCCAACTCCTGTATTCAATACTCTGACCAATAAAGGAAAGCATACCAAACGGCTTCTTCACTATCATATCCACCTGCGACTCTACTTTTAAGGAGCAATGAACCTGCACTCCAAGGTCTCTTTGTTCAGCAACACTCCTTAGGACCTTCGCATTAAGTGTTTAAGTCCTGCTCTGATTTGCCTTTCCAAAATGCAGCACCTTGCAGTTATCTAAATTAAACTTCATCTGCCACTTCTCAGCCCATTGGCCCATCTGATCAAGATCCTGTTGTGATTTGAGTTAACCTTCTTCTCTATCCACTACAGCTCCAATTTTGGTGTCATCTGCAAACTTCGTAACTGTACCTCTTATGCTCGCTTCCAGATCATTTATATAAATGATGAAAAGTAGCAACTCAGCACCGATCCTTGTGGCACTCCACTGGTCACAGGCCTCCAGTCTGAAAAACAACCCTCCACCATCACCCTCTGTCTTCTACTTTTGAGGCCATTCTGTATCCAAATGGCTAGTTCTCCCTGTACTCCATGAGATCTAACCTTGCTAACCAGTCTCCCATGGGGAACTTTGTTGAACGCTTTACTGAGGTCCATATGAGTCACATCTACCGCACTGCCCTCATCAATCCTCTTTGTTACTTCAAAAAACTCAATCAAGTTTGAGAGACATGATTTCCCATGCACAAAGCTATGTTGATTACCCCTAATCAGTTCTTGACTTTCCAAATACATGTACATTCTGTCCCTCCAACAATTTGTCCACCAACGAGATCAGGCTCACTGGTCTATAGTTCCCTGGCTTATCCTTACCACCTTTCTTAAATAGTGGCGCCACATTAGCCAACCTCTAGTCTTCCGGCACCTCACCTGTAACTATCGATGATACAAATATCTCAGCAAGGGGCCCAGCAATCATGTCCCTAGCTTCCCACAGAGTTCTAGGGTACACCTGATCAGGTCGTGGGGGTTTATCCACTTTTATGCGTTTCAAGACGTCCAACACTTCCTCCTCTGTAACATGGACATTTTTCAAGATATCACCATCTATTTCCCTACATTCCATATCTTCCATGTCCTTTTCCACAGTAAACCCGGATGCAAAATACTTGTTTAGTATCTCCATATCTTCTGCGGCTCTACACAAAGGCAACGTTACTGATCTTTGCGAGGTCCTATTCTCTCCATAGTAATTCTTTTGTCCTTAATGTATTTGTAAAAACCCTTTGGATTCCCCTTAACTCTATCTGCCAAAGCTATCTCATGTCCCCTTTTTGCCCTCCTGATTTCCCTCTTAAGTATACTCCTACTACCTTTATATTCTTTTAAGGATTCACTCTATCTATTCTGTCTATACCTGATATATGCTTCCTTTTTCTGAACAAATCCCTCAATTTATTTAGTCATTCAGCGTTCCCTACACATACCAGCCTTTCCTTTCACCCTAACAGGAACATATTGTCTCCGAACTCTCGTTATCTCATTTCTGCAGGCTTCCCATTTTCCAGCTGTCCCTTTACCTGCGAACATCTGCCTCCAATCAGCTTTTGAAAGTTCTTGCCTAATACCGTCAAAGGTCTATCCTTTTCGATCACTATTTTAAAACTATTAGTATTATGGTCGCTGGCCCCAAAGTGCTCCCCCACTGATACCTCAGTCACTTGCCCTGCCTTATTTCCCAAGAGTAAGTCAAGTTTTGCACCTTCTCTAGAAGGTACACTAACATACCGAATCAGAAAATGTTCTTGTACACACTTACATTCCTCTCCATCTAAACCCTTAACACTATGGCAGTCCCAGTCTATGTTTGGAAAGCTAAAATTCCTTACCATAACCACTCTATTATTCTTACAGATGACTGAGATCTACTTACAAATTTGTTTCTCAATTTCCCTCTGACTATTAGGGGGTCTTTAATACAATCCCAATAAGGTGACCATCGCTTTCTTATTTCTCAGTTCAACCCAAATAACTTCATTGTATGTATTTCTGGGAATATCTTCCCTCAATACAGCTGTAACGCTATGCCTTATCGAAAACGCAAATCTCCATCCTCTGTTGCCTCCCTTTCTATCCTTCCTGTAGCATTTGTATCCTGGAACATTAAGCTGCCAGTCCTGTCCATCCCTGAGCTGGAAATGTGTTGCTGGAAAAGCGCAGCAGGTCAGGCAGCATCCAGGGAACAGGAGAATCGACGTTTCGGGCATAAGCCCTTCTTCAGGAATGGGGAAAGTTTGTCCAGCAGGCTAAGATAAAAGGTAGGGAGGAGGGACTTGGGAGAGGGGCGTCGGAAATGTGATAGGTGGAAAGAGGTCAAAGTGAGGGTGATAGGTCAGACTGGGGTGGGGGCGGAGAGGTCGGGAAGAAGATCTGAGGTTAGGAAGGTTAGGAATTTTAGTATGGCCAATTCACCTGACCTGCACATCTTTGGACTGTGGGAGGAAACCGGAGCACCCGGAGGAAACCCATGCAGACAC
>NC_057733.1:46610462-46653928 GCF_004010195.1 Chiloscyllium plagiosum | reverse complement strand
CTTGGATGCTGCCTGACCTGCTGCGCTTTTCCAGCAACACATTTTCAGCTCTGATCTCCAGCATCTGCAGACCTCACTTTCTCCTGTCCATCCCTGAGCCATGTTTCTGTAATTGCGAGGATATCCCAGTCCCATGTTCCTAACCATGCCCTGAGTTCATCTGCCTTCCCTGTTAGGCCTCTTGCATTGAAATAAATGCAGTTTAATTTATCAGTCCTACCAAGTTCTCTGCTTTGTCCCTGCCTGCCCTGAATTTTTGACTTGCTTTCTTTTCTTAACTGTACCAGTCTCAGATTGATCTCTTTACTCACTATCTAAGTTTGTGAGAAGATTTCCGGACAACCGGAAGCGGCAGGGACAGGCCACTATAAATGTCGGAGGAAACACCACAGAAACGCTTCACTGGAGGCTCCCAAGCACTGAGGATGTCACCTAGACAAGGGACGAAACGTTTGCAACAAAAACTTCCAGCTCGGCGAACAGAACCACAGTTACTCACTATCTCCCTGGGTCTCACCCCCACCCCAACCGTAGTAATTTAAATCCTCCCGAGCACCTCTAGCAAACCTCCCTACCAGTATATTGCCCTTCCAATCCATCTCCCATACACCAGCTCCTCAGCCATGCATTCATTTGCTCTCTCCTGTTATTCCTACCCTCACTAGCTTGTAGCACCTGAAGTAATCCAGATATCACCACTCTCGAGACCTCCTTTTTAAATTCCTGCCTAACCCTCTATACTCTCCCTTCAGAATCTCATCCTTTTCCTTCCCTATATCGTTGGTTCCAACGTGTACAATGACCTCCTGCTGGCCCCTCTTCCCCTTGAGGACATTCTGCACCCTCTCTGAGACATCCTTCATCCTGGCACTAGGAAGACAAAGCACTATTCTGATTTTTCGCTGCTGGCCACAGAAATGTCTGTCTGTGCCTCGGACTAGAGAGTCCTCTAACACAATCGGTCTCTTGGAACCCAACGGACCCCTCATTGCATTAGAGCCAGTCTTAACATCAGAAACTCGGGTGTTCGTGCTACATTCCCCTGAAAATCCATTACCCCATACATTTTCTAAAACAGCATACATGTTTGAAATGGAGATAGCCACAAAAGACTCCTGCACTACCTACCTACCTCTCTTACCTTTCATGGAGTTAACCCATCTATGTGACTATCTGCGACTTTTTTCCCTTTCTTTAACTGCCTTGCAACACATCGCCTTGGTCTTGTAAATTCCTCAAGGCCTCTAAATGTCACTCCAACCGATCCATTCAATCTGAAAGGATTTGCAACCAATAGCATTTATTACAGATATAATCCTCTGTAACATGTAAACTCCCCCTCAACTCCCACATCCTACAAGAAGAGCATATCACTCAACCAAGGGCCATTTTTGCTTCTTGGCAATTAACACTAAGCTTTAAGATAGACTATTGCACAAAAAACTGACAATGCCCAATTTCTACCCCAATCTGCCATGACTGTGAAGAGAGGAGATAAGCTACTTACACATTGGAAGAATAGCGACCAAAAGAGGCAAGAGATTGGGTTAACAGAACTCACAGCTCCAAGTGAATGGTTCAGAAAAACATAGGCTGATACTTGGAATAGACTCTAACTCAACGTTATCTATAGCTCATGTGCCCAAGAAATGGTAAAACAAAATCAAAGACAGGATAGTTCTTCTTTCAACACAGAAATAAAGTGCGCCAAACTGACAAATACATTCTTTTCAGCAAATTTTGTGTTCAACAAGGTGTAATGTCAGTAAAGTGGAGGATGGAAAAATCTCATTTCACATAGGGGCAGCTGGAGGATGATTATATCACTCTTCCAAGGTGAAATTACCACTCCTTCCACATCAAAGTAACATCCTTTATGGACCATTGTTACACATCTACTTCCCAAGTTTTAATTGGGGCAGATTTATGCTTGTGTCACAGCGCCTGAGACCCGGGTTCAATTCCCGCCTCAGGTGACTGACTGTGTGGAGTTTGCACGTTCTCCCCGTGTCTGCGTGGGTTTCCTCCGGGTGCTCCTGTTTCCTCCCACAATCCAAAGATGTGCAGGTCAGGTGAATTGGCCATGCTAAATTGCCCGTAGAGTTAGGTAATGGGTAAACGTAGGGGTATGGGTGGGTTGCGCTTCGGCAGGTCGGTGTGGACTTGTTGGGCCGAAGGGCCTGTTTCCACACTGTAATGTAATCTAATCTAATCTAATCTAATCTAAAACAGGTTTACCAAGCTAAAGAATAGGAGGCATGACCTCTGCAGTAATTCTCGTAAAAGTTATTCATATGTTTTTCCAGAATTAAAGAAAGCTTTTGAATTAAAAAGTAGTTAATTTTCATTTCTACCTTGGAACAGGTCATTAGTGTCACCTTGTCAATGGAGATGTGTAGAGTCTCAGTGAAATTCTTTACTTTGGGGTATCTCTGCAAATTCAGTTGGAGCATGACCAGTAGGCAAGCCTGGATTGAGAGAAGCAGCTAAATGATATCAGTTTTCCAAGTCACACTTGCTCCAGTGGTGTGCCACAACGTCTCAACAGGTTGTTTCAAACATTTTTGACTTGTGCACCTTGAAGCTTCTTAGAAGTCAAGTATAAGAATCAGGTCCACACCTCAGGTAGAGTAGATGCTAGATTTATTGTCCAAAATGCAGTCCAAAACTGGGAACTAGAATTCAACAAAAAACAAAATTGGAAAAGAGATCATCTAATGGGAGATGTTTTTAGCTTGAAGCTAAAGGGAAAAGCCTACATTGGATGCCTTCCAGAAGATTGTACCAGAAACCCTTCAGCTGTGCTGTAAAAGACTGGTGACCAAAGGCGGACTTTTAAAGACTGCAGGAATAAAAATGGGAAAGTTCAGATCCTAGTGTCAGAAATAAGCACTCTTCTGATAAGTGAAATTACCACTACTTCCAAATCAAAATAATATGTTACACATCTACTTCCAGAGTTTTAACTAGGACAGGTTTATGCCTGTGTCCATAAGACAATGGATCAACAGAGATTTTGTGAAGCCCAGCTCATATTCCAACAGCCATGGTTGATGGTAGCATTCTAGTCAGTAAACATTGTAGAACCGCTGCAAGCCAGATAGAGACCATTAGCCCATCAGGTCTGTGCCAAACCTCCAACAGCATCCCCTCCTATCCCTGAAATCGCACATTTACCATAGCTAACTCACCTAATCTGCATACTACGGGGCAATTTAACATTGCCAATCTACGGCAACCTTAAATATCAACAATCCTAATGACGCTACTTCAATCTAAATACTGTGTAGTAATATTTCTTACATTTTACCTTCTGGCATGGATCAGGCCAACATCATCAAGTTCTGGGTTTGGGAGTACATGAAATTCAGAAGCAAAAGGTCTGATTTGCAGCTTGCCAGACAAAGGCTTTACATTCTATCAGTAGTCAGTATAGACTGCCAAAGGTGACAAGCAGGCAAGTTTCAATTAAATATTCACACACTTCTAAGATGTTTTACAAGCCACCCCCAACATTTGTTTGCCATAGTATCAATACAATGTGATTACAAAGTTAAGGAAGTGAACATTCTAGTTTGCAACTGGAAGCTTATCGAATTCCTAAAGTACTGCCAGCCATGACAGTAAGAGGTCTGAGTGTGGTTTGGAGTAAACATCGAAGGAGGAATATTTGACTTTCACCATGTAATTCAGCATCAAGAAGATTTAAAGTCAGACAAGGCGAGTCAAAAGGAAGTGACTAAGTAAAATGAAACGTGGGTCTTAAAAGCCTAGGATTAGTAGAGGAAGGAAAGGCTAGGAATGCCAAAAATAAAAAGCACTGTGTTTTAAATTGCTACATGACGATTATATCACAGTTATTACAACAGATTCTATCTGCAAAGAGGGGGAGAAAAAAAGTCACCATGATTGGTATTAAAGGCTTTCATACTTGTACGGTAACATAAGATCCTGGCAGAAGTGCAAACACCTAAAGTGTTGACATAACTGCGTGGCCTGTTACTACAAATTACAGAATAAATGCAAATTGTGCTTCCTTGCACTTGTTGCATCAGCAATGGACATTTTTTTCCCCAAACTAAACGAATATCTAATTTCTTACCTTTAAAGGTGACTGCTGAGGAACAGTTTTTGATTTCTTTGGATGTGGTGGACCAGCTGAAGTAGAAGAGTGTGCTGTTGTCTTTGATGGTTCATCAAGGATAAACTGATTACGATCCATTCCCGAGTTGCTCAGATCTTGACTTCCTGTTGGAAAGGAGGAAAGTTCAGGACTTTCATTGTTTATGGTGGATGAGGCAATGCAGTCTGAAACATCAGAATATTCTGAGGAAGGACTTGAATCAGGAGCAAGAAGCTGTGCTGAACCATCACGTGGATTTTCTGATGATTCAGAGCTGATCTGTTCAGGTGACAATTTGTCTTCATCTTTCTTCTGAAAAGAATCTGTACTGTCTTTGCTTCGTTCTTGTGTCAAGTCCATTGATGGCACTTCCTTCTGTGCAAACTCCTCCACAGTTCTGTGCAAATTAATCTCTGTGCTCAACCCATTAGGACTAGAATCATCGACAGAACAAACGGAGCCTGGTTCAGTCGCAGAGCCATCAACAACCTCGATCAGCACAGTTTTTGATTCAGATTTGTTCACTGGCTGTTTGTCAGAAATTGAAGCCAAATCCATTGCTCCATTTTGTGCATCCACATTGGATCTCTTCAAAACATATCTGTGTGAAATAATGATACAGAATTATCAAAAAATAAATCACAGAACCATATGAACGGAGTAGTCAGGCAAGAGTCAGGCAAGTTCTGGTTTAGCTATTGTCACAATGCAAACAATACCACTTTCAAAACATCAAGCATCAAGGTGTTTGAAGCAGGACTGCTTAGCTAGGAATGCTAGCTAATCTAAAATAACAGTGGTGTATGAATATACAAAAGTTTACTATCTCTGGATGTATAAATGAAGTAAAGTTGCCATAGTACCAGAGGACCATAGGGCTGCTCTCTCATGAGATACACTTGGTAGGGGTTTAAGCTGAAGGTCACCATGCCTCCAGGAAGGGAAGTTTTGAGAAGGAGAGTCCATCCAGTGCAGGAATTGAGCTCATGCTGTTCACAACACTCTGCGTCACAAACCAGCCATGCAACCAACTGAACTAACAAACATTCTTAAAATGGACTTATACAAATGAGACCAGAAAATGGAGACCAACTCAAAAGTTTGGAAGCAATGTGTTTTTTGGAAGCAGAGTTATTTATTTCATTCAACCACGTCCTCAACCGTACTGTATTGTTGGCATTATTAGTAGAAGAATCAAAAGATCAACTATTATTTAAATAGCGACTCAAAAAAGTGCAATGCAGAAGGATCTGGGTGTTCTTGTGCATGAAACACTAAGGTTGCATGCAGGTGCAACAACTATTAAGAAAACAATCAAATTTTGGCCTTTATTGCTAGGTATTTAGAGTTTAAAGATATGAAAGTCTTGCTGCAATTATACCCAATGTTGGTAAGGCTACACCCAGAGTAGCGTGTATAATTTTTGGCTCATCTAAAGGTCACTCACCTAACACAGAGATGCAAAGGAACTTCTCCCAGACAGTGATGAATGTCTGGAATTCTCTACTCCAAAGAGTTGTGGAAGCGAGATAATTGCAAGTATTTAAAGAAGAGGCAGATAGAATTTTGAGATATTGGGGAGAGGATAGCTATTTGAGCTGGCACAAAAAAAATTGATGTCTGGGGCAGATCAACCGTGTTTTTGCTGAACGTCAGGGCAGGGCAGGCTTGTCATGAATTCTTTTAAAGTTCAGCAATCAGTACTTCGTACAACTGTAGAATAAGGCAATACAGTAATGTGCATTGCTGCAAATGGAACAAAGCAACTTTGGTAGGGCTGATTACACAACAAAATATATTGTTGTAACCATGTTCATTTTTAAATTTAATTAATATTATGAATCATGTATATAAAAACAATGTTCGCAATTCATATTCCCAAATAGTACACAAGGTTGAAGCATTAATGCACATATATGAAAGCTTCAATTTATTTCCAAAACATTTGTGATTCTTGGGTTTACTTTTCTTACCTGCCTCCCCAATGCCCTTTCATGCCTTGCTACTATCAAAATCAATTTCATAGAGATTTGAAACCTTCAGCATGCTATAGGTTCAGCAACTTCAATTCTATAACACTCCTTCATACATTAACCTGTTATTGTGTAGCTTCTTTAATCATCTATACATCCATGTAGACGATACCATTTGTGATAAAAACAGCAAAATTATTTCTTCCATGTTATCCTTGAACCTGTACTCCTTTTCAAGGTGTGCACAAAATAAAGTATTTACACAGATAATCATAAAATTAATTATTTCACCATTCAACAAAATGCAAGAAATAAAGGTGTTGGTGCATAATTTCTCTACTTACTGTATTTCACGTTTGCTTTATTCAGCCAACACTGACTTACATTAGTTAGCAGTTAATGCCTTTTCTTTGAGATCTAAAGTTACAATTGATCATTTTATCAGTCAAAGGAATGCCTGCTTTAGGAGGGGTTTATTTCTCTTCACCGCTCCTTTGAGGAATCATCAAGAAATGTTGGAGAGAAAGGTGAAGAAAAGCACAGCACTAAGCTGCCAATCCAAGAACAACCTAAGTCGAAATCAGCATTGACTTAGTCTACATAGTCACTGACTTTTGCAAAGACAGAAATATATTGACAAACTAGAATACAAAAAAGGAACACAATGTTAGGGCCATTAACTTCCTCAAAATATACAGGCAGATCAAGATTGCTACATTTGAAGGGCTGTCACAATGGGGTCCTGCAGTCTCAGCTTCCAACTGGTCTTCGTGAATTTGTAGATCAGCCATATTTTTGAGCATCATCAAGAGCATGTAGAATGCCCTCCAAGAATTTTTTCCAATACAAATCAATTATTCATGTAAAAGGGTAAAGGGCAGAAACAATGTTTTTTGATGCTATTCAATTACAAGGTTAAAATTAAGTACATATGCAACATGGGCTGTACAGCAACACAATTTAATGACATAATTACAGGTAAAAGCAGTCCGAAAGACAACATGAAGTGACAAATATAGCACAATAACCAAGATCCACCTTGATACAATTGAAAAGAAAAAATGCAGTAATATACAGAGAATGAATCACAGTATCAATTTGTGCGAAGAGGAGGTGAGATGCTGCATTACAAAGGAGATAAAACAACAGCGTGAGTCCTCCATAAAGACTGAATAAATACTATACCATTGCTTGTAGGCACTATCACATTTCTGAAAAGAAAACAAAAGCATACAACAGGAGAGAAAGGAGGTGAGTAAATAAACATTCACCCACAACCAACATCAATTGAATATACATGTAAAGAGATAAAATGACAAAGGTAACTAAAAGAAATCATGTATCACCCCACTGGAGTGCAGGACAGAACCATCAACACCATACAAAAAACTAGGGATTTCAAGTTTAATACCTTACTTCCAAAGCAAACAAATAGTTTGAAACAACTTATGTATTATAAGCGCATTGTGTTATTATATATGCAGTAAAATAATAAAAGGATCTGGTTTTAGAACTCGTGATTATGAAGTTTAGTTCACCCAGATTATAAGGTCTCGTTCTGCTTCTAAACATCAATTAGCAAAATCAAATTGATAGTGGTCATGTTTTAGGGTTACGGTAGTGGACTCTCAATCTAGCAGTCAAACCCTAATAATCTAAGTTATGAAAATTAGTTCAATAGATTTGGTGATTTGCGGTCATTGCTTAGAAAAACTGCATCAAGCTACCAGGTATCTATGGAAATTTTAAATGGATACTATGCAGTCTCAGCAAATACGTGAACAGTTCACACCACGTTGATGACTTGATACTGTTTGAAGTGACTGGCAAGATATTTGGTTGTAAATAACTGCTGTGAAATATGAGCAGTTCAAGGAGGTGGCCTATAAAACACTTTCTGGGTGCTACTAAGAATGGGTAATAAATACATTCATACCAGTTCACTTTGATTCCAAGAACAAATTTTAAAATGCAATGGCTCATTAATTGTGAAACTTGGTTCAACATATTAGAACTCAATAGAATTACAAAACCTAATTTTCAGAAATGGCATTCAACTATACAAATGTGACAGAATATAAAATACTATGCTTCACGGAATTTGTTCTGAACATTTAATTACATTCCACCTGTCCTCTGAAGTATACAATCCACGCAATAGCTGTCAGGTATCTGTTTTTTTAAAAAACATATACCATATGAAGAAATTAAATATGGATTACACAAAAACATATGCTGCCTATTTTCTAGAACAGATTAATTCAATTAAAAGAAAGTCATGTAAGAACAAATTTCATTTAAGAGCAAGTTTTGCAGCCCTACCCTGCCCCTATCCAATGTTACAGAACTGCATGCTGTTTCACTTAGAAGCGTGTTTTTCTTTCAGCTTCACAACAACCTTCAGCAATCAAAGATTACCTTGCCTCATTTTGTCCTTTAGTGAGTGCCATTAATCACTCCAGCTATCCATGATTGCACAAAAACATTGACTGTAATAGCCAACTCTTCAAAAAGATAATCTGAGTCATCGCATTTCAATAATTTAGGATTTGTCTAATTAGGTATCATAACTGCCATCAATCAGGCAAGTTAATTGTTAACTACGTCACACAATTTAAATTTCTAAAAATATTCCTCCTCATAATATGTTAAAATCTCACAAAGAATAATTTTAATTATGAGCACATTTTTCAAGAAAACTCTGCTTGCATAATATGCCACATACAAGCAGCAGAAAATGGGCCTTTTTCCATAACAGAAACTGTTATGAAAATAGAACGTCAGCCTGAAAGAAGAAAATACAAGCTAATGTTTCAGTTAAAGATCCTAAATCAAATTGGTATCTACTGAAATGTCTCCACCTGAAACATGAACTTGCCTGTTCTCTTTTTCAACCAAGTCTGCAGTACACTACCAGCATTTTCTTTCAGATTAATGGTGCTCCTCTCTCCCACCCTAAACAGCTTTTAAGACTTGTTTGGCAAGGCCAAAAATCTTGTTACATTTAGATTACCAATGATGATCATGTACTTAATATGATTATTCCTGCTAAATCACAGAACTGGAGATCATAGCTTTAACACCAACAATTTTTGCCAAAATATATCTGCTCAAATATGGTTGGCTTCTTACCTAATGATGGCACTACCATCAGTAAGTCCAAGTGATTTTAGAGTAGTTGCCTTTAGTGCAGATTCTCCAGCTATCTGAAACAGACCACAAAGTGAAAGAACATGCATCAAAAATGTAAAATTACCTCCATTAACTCAATATAAATTCTTGCAGATAAAACATGGATTCAACCAGATGCAGTTTAAAATCACAAGATAATTTTTTCTGTTTTAAATTCACAGAAAAGAGACTGCAGTGAGCAATAGACACACTCAACCTTACATGCTTTCATTACAAGAGTGACACAGTATTATAATTTAGATAGGGATGCATGATTACGAATCCAATTGAAACGTGATCCTGCAACCTAGATAGTTTGAGAAACGCTGCAGTAAAATAAAGAAGTATTTCCAAAGTACGTGCGTGCTTTGCTGAGTACTCAGATACTCATCCTAACAGTACAAGAATTTAATATAAAAAAGACAAAGCTTTTCTTATTACACTCTGCAAGACAGAATCACAAGAATTTCCAGGGCACGTCTGCTGTAGTCCACCTAACAACTCTTTTTCTCATGCAATATAAATTGTTGTTCCCTTTCAAATTTGGCATTCTTGTGATTCTGTCCTAACGAATGTAGGATAGCAATCTTTTGTCAGCAATACTCAAGTTGTGTCTACCAAATGGAAGTACAAGTTAATCCAATCTGCATTTCCCAGCTACGAAAATGGAACAGATACTGTGCCATAAAGGCCAAAGTAAACAAGATTACAAAATGCTATGTGAGCTCCTACCATACTTTCCACCTTATTCACAGCCTTTGAAATGTATATTTTATTCCACTGTTCTAATATTTTTGTCCCTTTGCAAATTATCATTACAACATTTTCAAGCCAGTTTAGTGCATAGCAATGGGAAATTCTAAACCTTGGGCACAACTAGGTAATTATTTTCTATTTGGATTCCTTACAATCAGCTAATGAATTCAAGTTTCCTCATTTCCCCTTCCCCCACCTCACCCTAGTTCTAAACTTCCAGCTCAGCACTGTCCCCATGACTTGTCCTACCTGCCTATCTCCTTTTTCACCTATCCACTCCACCCTCTCCTCCCTGACCTATCACCTTCATCCCCTCCCCCACTCACCCACTGTACTCTATGCTACTTTCTTCCCACCCCCACCCTCCTCTAGCTTATCTCTCCATGTTCTGTCCAAATCAAACATTGATATACTTGAGAACAGAAACGAGTCTGGTGTTCGATGTGACTTGGCCAACATCTTGCGACTTTCACCATGAATTTGGAGTATCCAAGCATGAAGAATATCCTCCTTGCACCTATTCTGTACAGATCTGTTGCAGTTGCATTATTTTAAATCAGATCTCTTCGAGTTCTTCTGAATTCCAGTCAATTCCCTAAAAGATGTAATCTGTCCTCAGACGTCATCCTCGACATCTTTAGCATCAGCCTCGTGACTGTCTGCTGCACTCTCTCTGTGGCAAGTCCTTCATTTCTTAGGCAGGGAAAGAAAAACAACAAACTTTCTATTTGCCAATGAGCAGAAGCACAACTTACTCAAGCTTTCCTCGTAAGAGTGTCCCTCCACACCCACTGTCATTCTAGCGAATCCTCACTGCACTGCATTGAATGCCAGAACACCTTTCCTGATATCAGAGGTATAAAACTGTTCACAGCTTTGCAACTGTGATCTGAGTAGTGTTGTGGGATTGGAGTGCCTTTATTAGGTGGAGACTCAGAAAAACAGCATGGTAGAGTGGATAGATGCAACTATTTTCACATCATACCCAATAGTGAGCAGTATGATTATGAGGTGTACATAAGGCAACAAAAAGAAAATAAGAGCTGGAATAGTCGGTCTGGCCCCTCGACCCTGTTGTGCCATTCCAAAGGATCTTGGCTATTTTTACAGACCTCAAACCCACTTTCTTGCACTTTTTCCAACACACTGGATTCCCTTACTGGATCAAGAATCGATATCAGATTTAAACATACACAAGTTCTGTGTTGGAAGGAGGTACAAAGAACTCAAACTGTGTGAGAAAAGAAATTCCTCCTCTACTCAGTCTTAAATTAGGGTGTGCTGTCCGTATCTTTGGAGTGTTTGATGTAGACAGTGTTAAAATAACTTTTCTCTGCATCTCTTGTCATACTGTCCCAGTCCTTGGAGTATTTGATGTGGACCTTGTCGAAAGAGCTCTTCTCTGTATTTAACCAGGTCCTGTATGAATCCTGGGAGTTTTTACTGAGCACAGTGCAGAGCACTATTTATGCTGTATCAATCCTCGTTCTCTCCCTGTTCTCGCAGAGTTTGATGAGGACAGTGTCGAGACATTTTTACTCTGTACGTAGTCACATTCTGTCCCAGTAATTGGAGTGATGAATGAGGGACAGTACAGAGAGAGATTTCCTCTGCCTTTAACCCCCTCCTAACCCTGTAATGGGTTTGTTAGATGGGAACAGTATAGAGGCAGCTCTGCTGTGTATCTAAACCCATATTGTTCCAGCCTTGGGAGTATTTGATAGGGACGGTGGACAAGAAGATTTAATGCATATCTGACCCAATGCTGTCCCTGTTCTGGGAATTTTGGTGGGGGACCTCTAGTCGTGTATTACTTTGTATCCAACGCCGTTTTATTCATATCACATATTATTTGATGGGGATAGTGTCAGGAAGGTATTATCTGTATCTAACACGATCTCGTAACTGTCCTGGGAGAGTTTGATGAGGACCATGTCGAAGAAGCCTCACTTAATATCCAAATATACACGAACCCTGTCATACCAGTGTTTGATGTGGAAAGTCGGAGGGAGGTTTACCACAAAGATCTACACAGTGCATGAGTAGACACATCGGCCCTCTGAGCCTGCGCCCTTATACTTGGTAGTGTGGATGAGCAGAGGGATCTTGGTGTCCATGTACACAGATCTCTGAAAGTTGCCACCCAGGTAAATAGTGCGGTGAGGAAGGCATATGGCGTACTGGCTTTTATTGGTAGAGGAATTGGGTTCCGGAGTCCTGAGGTCATGATGCAGTTGTATAAGACTCTGGTGCGGCCGCATCTGGAATATTGTGTGCAGTTTTGGTTGCCATACTATAGGAAGGATGTGGAGGCACTGGAACGGGTGCAGAGGAGGTTTACCAGGATGTTGCCTGGTATGGAAGGAAGATCGTATGAGGAAAGACTGAGACACTTGGGGCTGTTTTCATTAGAGAAAGGAAGGTTTAGGGGTGACTTGATTGAGGTGTACAAGATGATTAGGGGGTTAGATAGGGTTGACAGTGTGAACCTTTTTCCGCGTATGGAGTCGGGTATTACAAGAGGGCATAGCTATAAATTAAGGTGGGGGGGGTAGATATAGGACTGAAGTTGGGGTAGGTTCTTCACTCAGCGAGTCGTCAGTTCATGGAATGCCTTGCCAGTAGCAGTGGTGGACTCTCCCTCTTTATGGGCATTTAAGCGGGCATTGGATAGGTATATGGAGGATAGTGGGTTAGTATAGGTTAGGTGGGCTTGGATCGGCGCAACATCGAGGGCCAAAGGGCCTGTACTGCGCTGTATTCTTCTATGTTCTATCCTTGGATGCTGCCTGAACTGCTATGCTCTTCCAGCACCACTAATCCAGAATCTGGTTTCCAGCATCTGCAGTCATTGTTTTTATCTAATGAATCTCTGGCCTGGCACCAATCTTCATCTCAAAAACAAAAGTTCCAAGACTAGATCTCATACTCCTGAAATTTATAAACTTGAAAACCTCTGAATTCTGTTTTGAGATTTTGGTATCAAAAGTTTTTACCAGATGGTATGCTGAATTGATGTAGAAACACTAAAAATGTTGATATTTTTAAAGATAATAAATCTGAATTAGGGTAATACGAAAGATTTGAACCTGCACTGTTTGTTAATTGTGCCAACATTCAACTATCCTACACGGAAAATTCCTCCCCTTCTATTTTAGCAGACGTGCTGGTCTGGTTACATTTTAAACTGGTTAAAATTAAAATAGCAAAATTTCATACTCAAGAAATGCTCAAATTTCTTGTTGCACAGCAGAATTGCATGCTTCTAATATTGCACTTTGTTGAAGCTCAACACTACATTCAAGTCATTTAGACCAAAGTGTCGATTGGCTATAAAATAATGTTGCATTCAGGACTTCATATCAGACAATGCCTTTCTGTTACTTATTGACAAAATTCTTTTGCAAGCTAAGAAGCCCTTTTACAAATATTTCATGCCTAGGATTCACCTGTATGCCAAACATTCATGACTTGCAGCTACATAAAATCTTAATGCAGTTAAGTCATCCAAAGGCGCTTCTCACAGGAATTATCAGAAAAAAATTAACTCTGAGGCGCATGAGAGGTTTGGGCATTGAGGTAGGTTTTAAGGAGCAACTTAGGAGAAGAAACAAAAAGATTGAAAGGGTTTAAAAAGGGATTTCCAGAGTTTAGGAACCAGTTGAAGGCACAGCAATCAATATGGGACAAACAAAATTGGGGATACACAAATGACCGAATGGGACGTATACTGCATCCCTGGATGCATGTTAGTGCTTAAAGATTTAGAAGAGGGAATGGAAGGATCTTAACATAAGAAAGAGAATTTTAAATTCTAAACTCTGCCTAACCTGGAGTCAACAGAAGTCAATGAGCAAAACAAAGGTAATCAGTGAACAGAACTTGCTGTGAATTAAGATATAGGCAATAGAGTTTTAGTTGACCTCACATTTACAAAGAAAAGATGGAATGGTGGCAAGGATAGCAGTGGAATTGTTTAGGCTTGAGGTAACAGAAACACAGATGAGGGCTTCAGCAGATGGAAACAGAGGCACAGATAGGTCTTATTAGAGGTGCAAGTAGGTGGTCTAGGTGAAGAACAGGGCTTGAGGTCTGAGTCAAAAAGGACACTAAGTTTGCAAACGGTATGGCTCAGCTGGAATTGGTTTCATCAAGTTTAATGTGAAAGGAATTTTATTTAAACTTCCATACTTTAAAACCAAACTTACAACATTTACCACTAACGTTTAAATAATGGCAGGCATATTTTGATGTAACAGTATACAATTATTTCAAGCACACCAATTAGTTTTACAGTGCTGTCTCAGAGGTCTCAGAAAGAATCTAACTATCCAGTCTGCAAACCAAAGCTTCGCAATGCAGCATGACCCATTCCTGTACATTATTTTACTATTATAGCCACAGTTATATCTTCTGCATGTGCAGTGTTTCGAATTTATCACTTTTTTGATCATTACTTTTATTATCTGTCATTAACATGAGCTTTTTTAAACCTTCCAAACTGGCAACCAGCTACAACTTTGGAGACTGGAACATCCAGAGATGTCAAACAAAATAAATCTTAGCCAATTATTACAGTTAACATACACTTTGGATAAAGACAGACAAATTGTCCTTATGTCTAAACAAATTAAATATCACCAGCACAATCCAGTCATTCAAAATAACATATTACAGAAATGGAGAATAATGCCAAAGTATTTAAACTGCTTACTGTTTTAAGTTGGTTGATTATTCTTCCATGTCTAAATTACTTCTGCACTTCTTAAACAGTATTTGCTTACAGAATAACTGAAGTGGACCTTTTAAGTGCAAAAGAAAACACTTCTCAAATAGTTCAAAGCATCAATTCATAGAAAATACCTTTAAAAGATCATGAGCAACAAAGATGTTAGAATTAAACCAATGCTAGAAAAATGTTTTACTTGGCAAACAGATCTTTTCTAAACTTGCCTATTAGCTTCTGGCTTGCCAAAAATTATGCCTTGAACTTTTAATCAGAACTTTAAATGCGGTTAAAAAGATGTGCAGTTCAAGGAGTTGAAACTAATTGGTTAAAGTTAACCAGTCACATATTAGATTAGATTAGATTACATTACAGTGTGGAAACAGGCCCTTCGGCCCAACAGGTCCACACCGACCCGCCGAAGCGCAACCCACCCATGCCCCTACATTTACCCCTATACCTAACATTACGGGCAATTTAGCATGAACACTTCACCTAACCTGCACATCTTTGGAGTGCAGGTTACTGGGCTGCAAGAGGTCAGAGGCTGGGTATTCTGTGACAAGTGCCTCACCTCCTGACTCTTAAAAGTCTTTTTATCATCTGCGTAACACTATGATGGAATACACTCCAAGTGCTTGGAAAACTGCAACTCCAGAAGCTTGAACCCCATCCAGAAGAAAACAGCCCACCTCATCTGCAACCTTAAACCTTCTTAACCATCAGTGCAGTGCCATGCCTGATTCACAAGATGCACTGCAACAACTTAATCAAAGCTTCTTCAGAATCATCTCTCAAATCTCAGTCAATTACAGAGAAAAGGATAAAGACAGCAGGTTTATAGCAACATCATGACCTCCATGTTATACATCATCCTGGACTACAAATTCTAGGCAATTCTGGAGTTAAAAGCATTCCATGTCTTAAATTGAACTGTTCCTTCTCAAAATATATATTCCTATTTTAGGCTTCTGGGATTAACTTTCTACCAACAAGATTACCTTATCTCTTAATAACTGAAATAATTGCAAAATCAAATGATTAATGTACATTAATTCCAATGTACCAACTGGAGGGGTATGGTGGTGGTGCCAAAACTAAACTGTAGTTGAACTTTCCAGGATCAGGGGAAAAAAAATAGAAAAATGCTAAATCTTAAAACAATCAATTCTCTATATTACACAAGAAAGAATCTCTTGGTGCCACTGAGTAATTTAAAAATAAATCATTGGATTGTTGAAATCCAGGACTGGACAATATTGGCTGTTACCAACTTATGCCATACATTTTCAGGAGCAAGTGTAAGATTCTGAAAACTGCAGCTTCACTGAAGCTAAGCATAACATGGATATAGTAGTGGTACACACTGCCTACTCCTGTAACAAGGTTTCTTGAACAATAGTTTCAGATTGCTAGACTGGCGTCAGCTCCAGCAGTTTTGAACTGAATAATGGTGAGAGCTACTTTTAATGCCTCAAACAATTTCCATTAAAGCTAAGTGTTCTCAGTGTCTGACTTAAA
This sequence comes from Chiloscyllium plagiosum, assembly GCF_004010195.1. NCBI lineage: Eukaryota > Metazoa > Chordata > Chondrichthyes > Orectolobiformes > Hemiscylliidae > Chiloscyllium > Chiloscyllium plagiosum. The sequence continues at coordinate 46,637,658 of NC_057733.1, read as the reverse complement.
TGGTCAATCATGACTGTGCTTTACACAGTTCTTGAAGTTGCTATCAGACACATGGTGAGAAAGCAAACCACAGAAAATCATTTTACATAACTGGCAATTCAATGTCATGGATGTGAAAAGATCTTGGAAATTTAATTACTCTTCATGATATGTTATTTCCTCCTGGTGAACACAGCTAACCTGGGATCACTCCTGCAGTACAGGATACCAAGAATCAATATGCTTTGAGATATATATACTGATAAAGACAGATTGAGGCTAACAAAATGCACTGCACAATTATCTTAAAAGTTAACAACCAATATCTTCCATAACTAGACATATGTTAATGCCTTTACACACTCAAGGCACTCTGCATGCATGCAGTGTCAACTGGGAAGATAGTCAGGGAGGTAAAATTGCTGTTCTGACTCAGTGTCCGGTATCCGGCTTGATGCCACTGCACCTGCAAGATTTAACTGCTTTAGATCAAATCAAACTGCTGCAAAAACATAAAATATTTTTATAACACTGATTTTATTCCAACATTTTTACAGCAAGTGTCACATCTATGAAAGTAGTTTTCCGCTACCGTGCGCTTTGAACCATTTGAGAGCTGTAGCAGCATTCTTTTACACCACTGGAAAAGACTAGATTACAGTTATTTGAACCACACTATGTCGGCAAAGCACAATCACATATTTATTGTACTAGAACAGGCTCAGAAAAATTCACGGCAGTAGATCAGGTATTCTGAGACTCTTTCCACAATCTTCACATTTTTGATAAATGAATATTCAGAAAGAATTTCAGTCCAACTATTCATCTGTATGGATCTTCCCAGCTAATTTTGACTTTCAAATAGAATGGCAGCTCTATGGCTGCCAATGTAGGTTAATACATTCCAAAATATGAATCCTAGGATTTACAGACACTAGAGTACCATGAGCTCCAAAATATAATGGATATATTAATAAATTCTTTTGTCTACAATCACAGATTACATTTTCAGCTTTTTCCATCAAGAAAATTACAATTGTTGATAGTGCGCAGGATAGGAATTTGTTGTGTGTCACAATTGGGCCCAGTTGTAAAGAAAGGGTTTAGATGCACAAAATAAATCACTTAATACTTTAGGGCATGATGGTAATTTGCTGCAACAGCATCTATTCATAAAAATCTTTGAAGAAAACATAGCGGGAATTTCTTTTTTAAACTTACCTCATCTCTCATATAAACACAGACTGGAATAGCTTCCAACAGCTGTTCTTCAGAAATCCTAGCAAAACAGGAAAAACTGTCAACATTTGATCTTGTACAGAGCAAAAATATTTATCACCTAGGTAGCAGGGGACACTTATGATCAAAATGTTAAGTAAGGGCAATAAAAATATCATGAACTGTTCAGTTTTTGACTGCTTTCTTCAGAGGTCAATACCATACAGATTTTAATTTGATCCACGAAGGAATACCTTGAGTAACCCAGTTGCAACTGCTACCATTTAACTATAAACAGCTGTCAACATCTCCATACTCAAGGCACACTCCAGATGCTTACCCATCTGCTACAACCTGAAAGGTGTTGACAATAAATATAGAGGCTGCACTCCGTGGTATGACGCACCGTACGGACTAGAAAATGAATTCAGCTCACTTGGCTTTCAGTAAGGTGCTCCTTTTGATCATTTTAAAACTGCGGCTGAAGAATCTAGTTCAAAATTACTGACGATACTTGTTTTAATTAAGCACTCTGTGAGTTCAGCAAGTTTTTAAAATGTGGACAATTCAGTGACTTTCACCATCACTTTTTAAAAATTTCTATATCAATTCCAGTCAGGTCCAAAGCAGCAATCAAGTTCAACTACATTGCAAGTTGCATTGGTGAGGCCTCTTCTGGAATACTGCGTCCAGTTCTGGGTGCACAGTTATAGGAAGGATATTATTAAGCTAGAGAGGGTTCCGAAGAGATTCGCCAGGATATTGCCAGGCATGGAAGGCTTGAGTTATAAAGAAAGGCTGGACAGGCTGGGACTTTCTTCATTTGAGCATAGGAGGAGGAGAGGCAACCTGATAGAAGTTTATAAAATAATGATGAGTATAGATTGAGTTAATCGTAGTTATCTTTTTCTAAGGATGGGAAATTTCAAAACTAGAGGGCACATTTTTAAGATGAGAGAAGAGCGATTTTAAAAAGACACAATGGGTGGTTCATGTGTGGAATGAACTTCCTGAGGAAACTGTGGATATGGTACAGTTACAATGTTTAAAATAAATTTGGATAACTATGTGAATAGGAAAGGGTTGGAGGGATATGGGCCAGGAACAGGCAGGTCAGACCAGTTTAGTTTGGGATTATGTTCAACACAGACTGGTTGGACCGAAGGGTCTGTTTCCATGCTGTATAACTCTAAAGGTATTGATTGTTTATCAATTTAGTTACTGTATGTGGTTACAGGTAGTAACTCATCACCTTAGTGGGTTGTGTATAAATTGCATTCAAAGGTTTGAATAAGAAAGTTTCAAGAACATTTATTGACAAGAGAAAATTCAAAAGTAGATAAAATATTCTCTCAAAATAAAAAGGACTCGTCTCTAAGAAACTGAGGAAGAATACAAATGCATGTTACTTTTACTGTAATATACTTGTTATAAATGAAAATGGTACAAATAATAACATATCATTATCAACATTACACACCACATATCTTCCACCTTTCGGTGAAGTGATCATATCTGACAGAGTGTTCTCTTGTGTTTGTTCTGGCCAATGGACATTCCAATCACCATAAACCAACACCCCATTTACAAAGTTTACTCAATTGAAAATAAGACCACGGGTTAACTTTCAGTGTCTCAAAAGTTGTGAATGTAATCCTTGCCGATTGCAACTACCACAGATATACTAGTCATTATGCTATAACATACATTTTGTCCATGCGAATTTGCTATAACACGATTGACAAATTGGGGACACTGTTTCTAAAGCGCAAACTTTTAAAGCATGTATTGGTTATAATGCAATTCTGGCCCTATTAGTTTAAATGGTGCTGCTCTTACTCAATTTTCTTATAACACAGGATGGCACGAGAACAGAACTACCACTTTGCAGCTGTACTAACTGCACTGCACTCAATATCATCAGCCTCTTCCTAGAGTTGGTAGAGACAGGTATACTGAGGACCTCTTTCCGAAAGCTCAAGTCTCACATAACCTCTCTTACATCAGCCACCTCTGAAAGGGATAAAGGTAATTTAAGCAGGAACATGACTACCATTACTTCTATCCATGGCTCTCATGCAACAAACAATTTTTGGTAAGCAATATATAAAAAAGTGCATCCTCAAAACTTGATAAAAATTACCCAATGGAAAGAGCTCCTATTTGCTTTGCAAAATTAGGATCATGATATGATCAATACTGGATTTTGCAGAACCTCCACTTGTACTTTAACCTTGTAAACTAAAACATTACCAAGGCATCACAAACAACAGGTTCTTAAAAGAGTTTTTCCTTTGGATAACACAATCCAAAAAAGTATCCAAAGTGTATCACAATATAATGCTCCAGACAAGTAGGTAGGTCATCACTTTGCAAAGGAAACCAAACCTTTGCCCAAGTAAAATAGATTTTTTGTGATATAATCATATTCGTTTTGAACAATCTATAGGAAAGATATGCCCAAATTGAAAAGATTAACTACAGTTCTTTATAGATATAGGTGGGTATATTAGCATTTAATATAATTAGCATTGTTTCATCAGTCAGTATACACTGATTGTAGGATGGTGAACTTAGATTTTGGCTACCAAATGCTCTTACATTCTGAATAGACACATTTTAAAATAAGGATGAAAGGAAAAACACTGGACCTGAAGTTGCATCAAAAAATTACAAAGAATGTTCAATCTTGAGTGTTATGAAAAAAATTTTTTTGTAATATAGATAAGGAAAGTTAAATCATTTTAAAATGCCTGGGATTTAATTAGTTACTCTTACAGTGGTCACTAGTCACTCATTCTTGGCTATTTAAATTACAGCTAATGATCATTTCTCAAGTAATAGATTTTGATTGGGTTTAGCCCATAAGCCTGCTTCACTTGATACAAAGTAAGTTGTTTTAAGTTCTTTTTAAAAGTGAAGAGTTTAGATAACCCAAATCAGAATACTGTGCATCCTACAGAGGTGAGAATGTAAAAAACTGTCTTATGAATAAATTTGAGAAAATGCTCCCAGAAAATATATGTTCTGCATCTAAATATACTTAATTTTTTGTAAAAATTGCAACACTTAAAGAGTTCCTGTTTCTGATTGTTTTATACTAATTATTGTTACCAGTTTAAAATGATTAAGGGGAAATCATGCCTGACAAATTTATATGAATTCACTGAGGGTGTAACAAGTAGAATAATGGGGAATCAGTAAATGTAATACATTTGGATTTCCAAAACATGTTCAATAAGGAACCATACATAAAGCTACTCGATAAGAGCCCATGCTGTTAGGGGCAGAATATTAGCATGAGTAGAGAACCAGTAATCAATAACCCATACCTATGTTTTGATTTTGTGAACAACCTTTAATCTCCCTTTGTGTACGTGGGCATGTTATTGTCCCAAGATTTGCATCAATATCATTCACATCTTGATGGTTTAATTCCTCCAATTAGTTTTCCATCTCTCAACCACACCCAGACAAAGTCAGGGATGACATTCTTATCACTATGGTACATTATTTAATTTTGTCTTCTGCAGTCTTTAACACTGTTCACAAAAGACTAAGTAAAGTCACCATAGTCCTACCAGACCATACAGTTGCATAGGCTGGGACATTTTCCCTGGAGCATAGGAGGCTATGGTGTGACCTTATAGAGGTTCAGAAAATCATGAGGGGCATAAATAAGGTGAATAGTCAAGGTCTTTTCCCCAGGATAGAGTTGTTAAAAACTGGAAGGCAAGGGTTTAAGGTGAGATGGGAAATATTTAAAAGGGACCTGAGGGGGAACTTTTTCACTCAGAGGTTAGTGCATGTATGGAACAAGCTGTCAGAGGAAGTAGGAGATGGGGACATTTAATAGAAACATAGATAGGAAAGGTTGAGAGGGATATGGGCCAAACGCAGGCAAACAGTACCAGTTCATTTTTGGAAACCTGATCAGCTAACGGGTTTGTATATGTACTATATGACTATGACTCTAAGGCAGAGAATTGGGATAAAGGGGGAAATTTCAGATGGCAATCTGCAACTAGAGGAGTGCACAGGGATCAGTGCTAGGGCCACAATTATTTATAATGTACAGGGACATAATAACAATTTGGATGAGGAAAGTGAGCGTACTATCACCAAGTTTGCAGATGACACAAAAATGGGTGCGAATGCAGGTCAATGAGATGTCAGAGTCTACAGAGGGATATAGACAGATTAAGTGAGTGGACAGAAATTTGGCAGATGAAATAATATAGGAATGGTATTGTTTGTATTTTAGCAGGAAGAATAAAGGGAACAAAAATGTCTAAGTGGGAGAAAACTGCAGAAACCTGCATCAAAGTGATTCGGGGATCCTTGTGGATGAATCTCAAAAATGTTAGAAATCACGACACCAGGTTATAGTCTAACAGGTTTATTTGAAGTTACAGGCTTTTGGAGAGTAGGCCTTCATCAGGTGTAGAGAGAGAGGGAAGCACCCAGAACACAGAATTTATGGGCGGTGAGGTCAAAAGATCACACAAATGGTGTATGTGGAGTGTCAAATAATAAGTCCCTGCAAGTGACCAAGGGTATTAGATGGTGTGAGTAAAGTATCAATGAATAACAAGCGAAGGGATGACCTATAAATCCAGTTAAATGAGGCAAGAAGATAATTACAAAACATTAAAAATAAGGTGGTACTGGAGACAAACCAGATGTTTGGAATAACATGGATCAAAAACAGAAGTCGCTGGAAAAGCCCAGCAGGTCTGGCAGCATCTGTGAAGAAAAACCAGAGGAAGGGTCACTAAACTCAATCTGATTTTTCTTCAGAGATGGTGCCAGAGCCACTGAGCACCACACATCCTCCCCCAACCCCCAGCAACCCCAAAGGCATGTCCACCATCAACAAGACACAATGTATGAGTGTAATGAATACTCTCCATGTGCAGCTCCAACAACAAGAAACCTGACACCATTCAGGATGGAGCAGACCACATGATTGTTTGTGGATGTGGTGACATTGAGCCCCTCAACGACAAAGCTCAGTAAAAGCAATGTTTACTATCTACAAGATGCACTGCAGAAACTTTCCATAGATCTTTCAACAGCCCCTTCCAATGTCATGACCACTAGAAGGACAAGAGCAGCAAATATATTGGATCAGCACACACAGAGGTCCCCCTCCAAGCCACTTACTATCCTGAGTTAGAAATGCATCCCCATTCAGTGTCCTTGGTCAATGTCCCGAAATTCCCTTCCTAATGGCATTGTGGTACTACCTACAGCACGTGGGCTGCAACAGCTCAAGAAGGCAGCTCGCCACCACTTTCTCAAGGGCAACTAAGTTCAGGCAATAAAGTGCTGGCCCAGCCAGAGATGCCCACATCTCATGAGCGAATAAAGAAAAATGCATATAGCTCCTTTACTAAGAAACCATAGAAGCCATCATAACGGGGACATGTTGTTCTGACACACCATTTGACGTACAAACTAAAATATTCTGTGTCAAAGAAAAGGAAAACCAGGAGCAATCTTTGTGTCTGGTCACCTATCTTAACTTCAAGGCGTCGCATAAGGATTAATCCCAACATACTGCCTTGTCAGCATGCAGAATTAATCATCAAAACTTTTGATTACCAGAAACTAAAATTCAATTTATGGTGAACTTTCTTTTTAATAAAAGGAATATAACATACATTAAAATGTAAAATTAAATCAATTTAAATTTCCCTCACTTTGAATGAAAATATATAGTATGGAATTAATTTGACAAACAGTACTACACCTTCAAATGGACAGCCCTGTGCATTTGGGAATAGATTATTCAGAAGAGTTTCATTAAGACAGAACACTGCATTTGGTTAAACCTTTGAGCAAGCCAAAAAAAAGGTGTCATACAGTGCTGCAGCAACTTATTAACCAACATGCACACAAGATCAAACAACCTGAAACATGACACATTCTGCAACAGCACCTAACAATGTGTCAAAATAAGTTATATAAATACTACAATCTCAGAGTCAATTTTGAAAACATTCATTTCGCCTGTACAAATATTGGAATCTTCACAAGTTTTTATATAAACAGGAAAACTGCAGTCAAAGGATAGATTATTATAAATACCCAATTTTGAATATATTTGCTATATAATAAAAAAACACAAAATGTATACATTTTTGAATAATTTGAACTTTAGAACAATCCTAATGTAAGTCAATATTCTTGTTGCTGTTTCAAACTTACGCTACAGTCAACTGTTCAGTAATTACTTTGCAAATGATTTTTGCTTTGAACACCAATGATCTACAACAATAGCAAAAAAATTGCAAATTCATGAGTCTTTCCCCTCTAGTACAAAGTAGAAAATCACACAACACCAGTATATATGTGTGCGTATGCTTGGTTGAGAGAGAGAGAGAAGAAAGAGAGGGAGAAAAAGAGAGAAAGAGTGAGTGAGTGTGTGTGTGTGTGTGTGTGTGTGTGTGTGTGTGTGTGAGAGAGAGAGAGAGATGGGGTATGTGCGAGAGGGTGAGTTTGGGGTGAATTTGTCAGTCTGACATTGGAACACAGACAGACTTCACACCTATTGTTTAAAAAGCTGAGCTATCTTGAGAAAGTAGATATGGGATTTACATGTCAAAGAACAGAAACCAGCATATCCCATTATAAAAGGTGAAAGTTTTAATCTAAGATTGTTTACTATGACACTGGACACTGGACTCCTTTGGCTTTAAATTCTATGAGCATGATCTTAACCTCCACAACTATCTGATGAAGGAGTGGCGCTCCGAAAGCAAGTGCTTCCAAATGAACCTGTTGGGACTATAACCGAGTGTTGTGATTTTTAACTTTGTCCAACCCCATTCCAACACCTGCACTTCCAAGTCAATACAAAGTAGGGCTGCACAGTAGCATACTGTATTAAAAATTCATATGGTAATAGGTTGATCATGTCAACATATTTCTGCTCAAAAGTGAACTAAAGCTCTTATCAAGAAGTGTTAGCATGGTTTATGATGAGCAATATTTCTCTGCCACTGAAAATTCAGACCTAAACCACAAAACATTTTGCAGAATGAAATATTAATAAAATCTACTAATTAGGTATCAGCGGTAGTGCAGGAGGTCATGCCCCACTTCAGAACTTGAATAGATAACCTGGGTTGCTATTTCAGTGCACTGTCAAGTTTTTAAGTGGAGGCCTTAACTGCTTACTTGGGTGAATGTAAAAAATTACTACTCGTTATTCCAAGAGATTCTCTGACGTTCATCAACTTCCACACAAGATCTTGAAAGTGGAAGCAAACTTGCATTTACAACATGAAAATGGTTGCTACATCAACTGCAGACAAAAAACGACAAGCAGGCTTGAACCTTCTGAATAATGTGTAAGTGTTGAATTTTTTAGATTATATTGAAGCGCTCAATTTGTAGGGTTGACTACTACACTGGCACTAGTTTAAAGGGGGTGAAATTCACGCTGCAGTTCAAAATACCATATTATTAGCAGAAGTTGATTTGATCGCTCAACTAATCCAGGGTAAAGAAGAAAAGCACGATGAATTACGGTAAAGGGAATTACCAGATAAAAGCAAGAGAAACAAGAATGAATTTCTGGTAGTAAATTTTATTTATACACACTGGTACGAAAATCTAACATGTCAAAGATTCATTGGAATCCTGCAAAATCACACTGTTCGTCATCATCGTGGCCTGGTATAATGACTCACTTAAAGTGAAACATTCCTTAAATTCTGAATGTGTAAGCGTCTTGAACCTTACCGCCAAATTCTTCCATTTCCCTCCCATTTACTCTCGTACGTAATGAACCTCAGAAACATTCACAGATTTATCAAATAATTAAAGATTACGTAGCTAATATATCTCACTTTTATTCAGATATAATGGCACAATTAAAATGATATTAACTTTTAGATGTATAGTGAACAAAGTGTCATAAACACTGACAGACTTAGAACCGGACTGAATGAATGAATGAACCAAAACGTGCTGCAGTAAATGAAGTGGGCTAAGTAGTGTTATGAATGAATGAATGGAGACGCAATATAGTAAACATAGAGCAATGAGTAGAGTTACCGGTATGAATGAATATATGCGAATTTGTTTAAGTGGGTTAATGGGAAATGCAGTTTCCTTTGCAAGAGGTTTATAATGCAATATAGTAGGGCCTCATTTTACACGAGATATATGGAAAATACAAGACTTTTTGGCCAAAAATAAGGGGTCGACTTTTACCCAAGATTGACGTTTACTTGGGTATATACAGTAATTAGACAGCAAACTCTATTAGTGCCACTAAAATCTACCCAATAGAGAGATGGTCACACTGTTAATCTTACTGTAATCTTAATATGATTGAACCAAAATCAGCCATGCAAGGGGTCCAATGAAAGATGATGCATGTGAAACATTGTTTTTCTCTCTCTACAGAAATGCTTAACCTGAATTTTGAGAATACATTCATTCATTAGCTCAAAAATCTCCATTTCAGCAAACAAAAGTAAATTATTCTGTTCCCAGGGATTTTGTTGAGAATAAATCAAACAAAACAAATGCTTCCTTACTGGACATCTATATGCTTAATTAAACACACATGAACTATAAAGATTCTTCTCACACAATACTAGTGCTTTAAACATGGGGCATAGCAATGCCTGAGCTTCAAAGTTTAATATCTTCCACCTGGTTCGGATACTAAAACAATCCAGCTTTGAAGCCTGGCCCATTCGACTTTCCAGTCTCTCAGCAATAATCTTGCATTTACTCACCACAGTTTTATTTCTTCCAAGTCCACCATCACATTTCCAACTTCCTCCACCTAATTTTGCATTCTACCATCTTAACTTAGTAAATAACCAATTCAGCACCTACTCATTACTCAAAGTAAAACTGACAAACAAGGTATTCTTCTAGAATCTCTGCCAAGTTAAACTTCCTTCTACTCTGTATTGCAATTCAGCAAAAATCTTGGGTTATACTTTACCGAAACTGTAGCTACACAATCTCAACTGGTGGGATTACATCAGGAAATGCACAGACACAGATGCGGTATTGTCCGCACCTCAGCATGTCAATATCATTCTACTACACTTGGAATTTAATTCTCTAAGTTCAGCAGATACAGATCCAAAAAAGATTTGCAAAACTTGGTGAATTTTCTGCATAAGAGTTTTGGTGAAAAATTGGTCACAGTTCAATATTTACTCAAGAAAACAGATATCAAGTCTCAACAACAAAAATTGTGACAGCCATAAACTTCAAGTGTTTGAGACCATGAGGCTTTAATGTAGTAAATTTAACAAAACCTAATTCATTCTTCTCTAACTGCCATTTTGTGAGCAGCTGTAGCCATTTTATATGGTGAAAGACTGTCATCCTAGTTTCAAGCTCCACTCCCAGGCAATCTTCATCCTGGCTTCTGCCTGAAAATGATCCGAACTGTCTGCGAACCTTGGCATCCTGCTCAACCTCAAAGTAAGATTCCATAATATTCATTCCAACATCCAAAGTTGCCACTTGTACATCCACAACTCTGCCCTTGCATCAGCTCACTTGCTGAAAAAGCTCAGTAATACCATTAATGATTATCAGTTTGACTATTTCCATGTTTGCCTGGCTACTGTCCACTGCAAACCCTGTGCAAACTTTAGATTATCCAAATCTCTGATTCAAATGTGAAAAAAGTCTCATTCACTCACTACGTATTCTCTGACCTATACGGGCTCCTGGCCCAGTAACACTGCAATTTTAAACTTTCATCCTCAAGTTCAAATCTCTTCACAGTCTCCCCCACCCTAATTCAAAACTCTTCTTTCCCTATAACCTTCTGAAATCTTTATACTCTTAATTCTGGTACATTACACATCATATTTAGATGTCCTGCCACTGGTAGTGATATCTTCAGTTACCAGCCTCCTAACTTTGGAATATCTTCCCTTGACCCCCTCGCTGTTCATACTCACTCTCCCTTTTGAAAGGCAATCCTTAAAACACACTTCTTTGTCTAAGGCTTTGGCCGTCTGTCCTAACACTTCACAAAGCTTAATATCAAACTTTGAAGAACTCTCTGTGGAACGCTTTAGAATGTTAACTCCATTAAAAGCACTTTGTAATTACTATATAGTACTGGAAATCATTTGAACCATAATGTTGACAATAGTAATATTCATCTGGCAGGATCGAAAACATATTAAACTATCAGCTTAGTGACTAATAGCCAGTAATTGGCTTACTTCTATTTACATACAAAATATTAATACTAAAATAGCAAGTTTGACTTGAAAACAAGTTTCTTTTTGAAGTTTAGGATGGTAAGCATAAGATGATGTAGTGGATTCGAAAGTGATTTGCAGTGTTTAGTTTTTCACAAATGCTACACAAGATGAAAGTCTACTCATTTATCTGGCAATCAGGGTCCCAAATGGAATTTTTAAAAAGTCAGTGCCAACAAAATATCCAGGATATTACAGCTCACAACTCATAATAAATTAATATGCCAAGAATCGCATCAGGTTTAACATAAGCAGATTAAGTTTGTGACTGGCAGCTTTCAATGAAGTAGATTGAAAACTTATGAAGCACAGAGAAAGTTCAGAACTAGATTTCTACACACGAAATACATTGTGATTCAATGGAACTTCCCATGTGCTACATATTATCATAAACAGAGATCAAAGTAAATAACTAATTCATGATAAAATGCTTGTGTTCTGCTACATAAAAATTATGCAGTCTTGTGTGTGCTCAAAACTAACTCAGCTGCAAGGTTTGTAGCTCAGGTTGAGGTTGAGGGTGTAGGTTTGCTCGCTGAGCTGTAGGTTTGATATCCAGACGTTTCACTACCTGGCGAGGTAACATCATCAGTGGCGACCTCCAAGTGAAGTGAAGCTGTTGTCTCCTGCTTTCTATTTATATCTTTCTCCTGGATGGGGTTCCTGGGGTTTGTGGTGATGTCATTTCCTGTTCGTTTTCTGAGGGGTTGATAGATGGCATCTAGATCTATGTGTTTGTTTATGGCATTGTGGTTGGAGTGCCAGGCCTCGAGGAATTCTCTGGCATGTCTTTGCTTAGCCTGTCAGGATAGATGTGTTGCTCCAGTCGAAATGGTGGTTTTTTTCATCCGTGTGTAGGGCTATGAGGGAGAGAGGGTCATGTCTTTTTGTGGCTAGCTGGTGTTCGTGTATCCTGGTGGCTAACTTTCTTCCTGTTTGTCCTACGTAGTGTTTGTGGCAGTCCTTGCATGGAATTTTGTAGATGACGTTGGTTTTGTCCATGGGTTGTACTGGGTCTTTTAAGTTTGTTAGTCTTTGTTTGAGAGTGTTGGTGGGTTTGTGTGCTACTAGGATTCCGAGGGGTCTTAGTAGTCTGACTGTCATTTCTGAAACTTCTTTGATGTATGGTAAGGTGGTTAGGGTTTCTGGCTGTGTCTGGTTTGCTTGTCGTGGTTTGTTCTTGAGGAATCTGCGCACTGTATTTTTTTGAGCATCCGTTCTTCTTGAATACGTTGTATAGGTGGTTCTCCTCTATTTTCCGAAGTTCGTCTGTGCTGCAGTGTGTGGTGGCTCGTTGGAAAAAGACATGACTCTCTCTCCCTTGTAGCCCTACACACGGATGAAAAAAACCACCATTTCGACTGGAACAACACATCTATCCTGGGACAGGCTAAGCAAAGACATGCCAGAGAATTTCTAGAGGTCTGGCACTCCAACCACAACGCCATAAACAAGCACACAGATCTAGATGCCATCTATCAATCCCTCAGAAAACGAACAGGAAATGACATCACCACAAACCCCAGGAACCCCATCCAGGAGAAAGATATAAATAGAAAGCAGGAGACAACAGCTTTGCTTCACTTGGAGGTCGCCACTGATGTTACCTAGCCAGGTAATGAAACATCTGGATATCAAACCTACAGCTCAGCGAGCAAACCTACACACTAACTCAGCTACTCAATGTAGACTTTCAAATCTTTTAGCATAACTGAGGGCAAAAATATCATTTTGAAAGCTCATATGTTCCATTTAAATGTGCAAAACTAAAATACTACAGATTAAGAAAGTCTGAAGTGAAATTTCTTTTCACTTATTGGAGATAGAAAGCAATCTGAACAATTCTAACAAGGTGCATCCACCTCTGCCAGTAAGGTGATCAATTGATAAAAAAAACTGTACCAGCTATAAACTGATCACAACTTTTGCAATTTAAGAGCAAAAAAAAATTCAAGCTTACGGAAACCAACCCTATTTTGACAAGTCTTATGACAAACTAGAACCATATTCTATACAATCAAGCCCATGACATTTATAGCATTATCTATCAGGTCCTGCATTAAATTCCACTTGATTGCTTTTTTTTAAAAAGATCAATTTTTCAAGTTTTTTTTTATGAAGTACATTTGTCTCGTGAAGAAATTGGCTGCTGAGTTATGCTCAGTGGGAGAGGTGCAACAATAGAATGATAGAAAAGTTCAGCTTATAAAAGATAATGGACCATAAGGACATTAAAGAATTTGCTAAAGCAAGTAATGTTAGCTAAGATATATGCAATAGAATCTGTGCACTCAAGGGTAGATGCCAACATAGAATGGAGACGTTGAGGAATTCAGCAGCAAGTGAATAATTCCAAATGTACTCAATAAAGAGCTACATCAGAAATATGAAGACTAAGTAAACATTGTGATGTTTGTATTGCAAAAGGAAATTTAAAAGGTGTGCAGGTAGATAAAATGATTACATTAGGAAATAGGCTGTTCATCTTTTCCACAAAGTATTCAACACTGGTTAATTTTTAACAGCTAACTTTTCACAAATTAATTTATTACCCAAACATATACTGTCCTACATTTTATTCAATGTTTCAGACTGCTCCATAAACGCAGAAAGGTGAAGCTATTTGAATAGTTTTCTCATAACTTTTCATGTGAAACAAAGTCAAATAAAAATAGGATTAAATTAACATTGATCCTAATGTGATATAATTAATCAATATTTTGCCTCAACAGAAAAATTTGTCCAGTTATGGCCACACAATTCCTAAGATTTTTCCCCCTCATCTAACAAGCTTTGGTTATCATTAAGATCTGAAGCACTTGTGCATCCTTATTACTAGAGAAACAAACTCTAAAAATTTTGGATATGTTATAAAGGATAGCTACTTGATACTGAACAGCAGATTTCATTCACTCTGTCATTTTAAATGACAGGTTATGGCATTCCATTGTTTTAAGGTTCTTGCAACTTTGTTAAAGAAAATTCAAAGAATAATTCAGTCTAGACTAAGCTGAACACTTTTAACTGCACTTTGAAGAGAGAAGCAGAGCTCGTAGGTAGAAAGAAAGTCACCAGTTTGTCTACTCTCACACTTGGCAAATTGAGTATAATTAAAAGCAGATACATTTGTGAAGGCTTAAACAGTATCAGGTATCTGAAGGAAATGAAGTACAGATCAATGTTATAGAAAAAAAACTACAAATTAAAGAATCTTAAAATGACAGTAGATACTAATTAAGTGCAATATACATTTTTCATAAATGTTTCTATAACCAAAAAACACAAATACTTGTCTTACATATTACATTACGAATGGATTAAAATCATATTTTTAGCTAAATAACAGTTTAAACTTCAGTTCTACTACATTGATTATGGTTATTAGGCTGTGCATTTCTTCATAAAGAGAAGGTGGATAAATTTTTTAAAAAATGAAAAACATCAAAAAGTGGAATGTCTTTGATGTCTCCACAACATGGTGGGCATTAGCACTGGATATTCTGATCACATACTGCATTTTGTTCATTTACAATCTTGAAAACAAATTGATTAACTACCATGGTAAAACTTATAAACACATTAAGAGGGTCATGCTGCATTAAGGGAAATGCAGGGAAAAAAATTCTTTTCGATTCTCTGCTTTTTTTAAAGCTAAAGTTATCCTTGTAATTGAAAAGTTCACAGCTTTAACAAAGAGTCATAGAGTCATAAAGATGTACAGCATGGAAACAGACATTTCAGTCCAACCCATCCACACCAACCAGACATCCCAACCCAATCTAGTCCCATCTACCAGCACCCGGCCAATATCCCTCCAAACCCTTCCTATTCATATACCCACCCAAATGCCTCTTAAATGTTGCAATTGTACCAGCCTCCACCACATCCTCTGGCAGCTCATTCCATACACGTACCACCCTCTGCGTGAAAAAGTTGCCCCTTAGGTCTCTTTTATATCTTTCCCCTCTCACCCTAAACCTATGCCCTCTCGTTCTGGACTGCCCAACCCAAGGGAAAAAGCTTTGTCTATTTATCCTATCCATGCCACTCATAATTTTGTTAACGTCTATAAGGTCACCCCTCAGCCTCCGACGCTCCAGGGAAAACAGCCCCAGCCTATTCAGCCTCTACCTGCGACTCCATTTTCAAGGAGCTATGAACCTGCACTCCAAGGTCTCTTTGTTCAGCAACACTACCTAGGACCTTACCATTAAGTGTATAAGTCCTGCTAAGATTTGCTTTCCCAAAATGCAGCACCTCACATTTATCTGAATTAAACTCCATCAGCCAATTCTCAGCCCATTGGCCCATCTGGTCCAGATCCTGTTGTAATCTGAACTAACCCTTTTCGCTGTCCACTACACCTCCAATTTTGGTGTCATCTGCAAACTTACTAACTGTACCTCTTATGCTCGCATCCAGGGGGAGCAATAATTTAGTTAAAATGCACAAATAGAACAAATGCTAAAAATCAAATCATCCAATAATATTTACTGCCCCACAATCAAAGGTAAAACCACATTAGAGAATTTTATCACTGGTTTTACAGGGATTCTTCACATTACTACCAATCTGATCTACAGTGCAATCATGAGTTAGATCCTTTATAGTACATTCCATCTATACACAGAGTGCCTCTGCTCTTTACATTTACTGTTAATTCACAAAGTGTCAATAAGGCAAGTGGTAACAGAAGCACTGTAGTGAGTTAAACAGATGCATTCTTATTATATGTTCAGATCTCTGAAGCCCTATCACTCTTCCCTAACATATTCATCCATTCTTATAAAAGCCAAAATAACTGCAGATGCTGTACATAAAAGACAAACACAGAAATTGCTGTTAAAGCTCAGCAGTTCTGGAAGCATCTGTGCAGAGAAATCAGTTAACGTTTCAGGTCCAATGACCCATGGACCCAAAATGTTAACTCTGATTTCTCTCCACAGATGCTACCAGAACTGCTGAGATTTTCCAGCAATTTCCATCCATCCTTATATCTTGCTTCCATAGCCTAAGCAGTAACAATTGTGATCACTACGCCCAGGAGTTCCTGATACCATTGGTGATTCGCAAAACACAAAGATATAGCACAGAAGGCAGTCTATCACATCTGTTGCAGGTTTTTTGGCAGATCTATACAAAGTAATCCTGTTCCACTGACCTTTCTCCACAGTCCTGTAAATTATTTCCCATAAGATGTGGAAACATATGTTGTCCATTCAGCCCATTGAGTCTGCTCTGTTGTCAAATGAGAGCAAAGCTGATCGGACAACCCTCAACTCTACTTTCCTGCCTTATTCTCATAATCCTGGATTCCTTTAACTGATTAAAAAAATCTATCTCAGCTCTGAATGTACTTAACAACCAAGCCTTGACAACCCTCTGCAGTGAGTTTATTATTTAAACTCTCCTATGAAAGTTACTCTTGAATCTGCTTCCAGCACCCACCCTTTCAGGTAGACACCTGTTGAAAAAAAAGGATGGCCTCACAAGAACGGGGTACAATGTTCAACTCATCGACCGCCAGTTCCGCAATGACCTCCTCAGGAGACAGACACGGGCTGCAATTGACAGGGTACCCTTTGTTGTTCAGTACTTCCCAGGGGCTGAAAAATTACACCATGTTCTTCGTGACCTGCAACATATTATCAATGGAGATGAGCACCTCACCAAGACCTTCCCCATACCTCCACTACTTGCCTTTAAACAACTGCCAAACCTCAAACAGATCATTGTTCGTAACAAACTGCCCGGCTCTCAGGACAACTCCATACAACCCTGTCACGGTGGACGCTGCAAAACGTGTCAGATTGTGGACATAGATACCACTATTACGCGTGGGAACACCTCCCACCATGTACATGGCACTCATGTGACTCAGCCAACATTGTCTATCTTATACGTTGCAAGCAGGGATGCCCAGAGGCATTGTACATTGGGGAAACTGAGCAAAGGCTACAACAACGGATGAATGGGCACCTAGTTCCCGTTTCCTCCATTGTAGTCTTCACAATAATTTAAAACTTATTGTTGGTTGAGCTAAAGAACAAATGGATATAATCAAATTGTTTTCTTGTACACCAAAAAAAAACAAATGCAAAGCAACTTTATCATGAAAACTATATCGCTTTGAATGTAATCAATTCACACACGATAAATGTATGTATTGAATTGAAATGTCATCATAGCTGTAGAAGTGTTTTCACCTGACAGGGAATGAAGACTCTGGAGGCAGGCTGAGTTCAGGCATGTGAAAGATGTTTACTCATGCAGCAATCAGTTAACGAAGGGATCGTCCCCCGAGGCCAATCTCAGAAGGGAATCTCCTTCATCAGGTGATTGTGGAGGGCTCGATTGTAACACAGAATTTATAGCAAAAATTTGCAGTGTGATGTAACTGAAATTATACATTGAAAAATTGTTTGTCTGTTAAGCCTTTCATCTGTTAGAATACAGCTAACCCGAGAATGCAACTTTTAAAAAAAAGGTTTTGTGATTTACACCTGAAAGAAGTGAAACTATCACCGTATTCTAACAGATGAAAGGCTTAACAGACAATCAATTCTTCAATGTATAATTTCAGTTACATCACACTGCAAATTTTTGCTATAAATTCTGTGTTACGATCGAGCCCTCCACAATCACCTGATGAAGGAGCGTCGCTCCGAAAGCTAGTGTGCTTCCAATTAAACCTGTTGGACTATAACCTGGTGTTGTGTGATTTTTAACGTTGAAAAAAAAAGGTTTCTTCACGCATGGCAATGGGAATAATCCACAGATTCCTTATTTTTGAAGGCCTATCTTTTAGCTTCTTCCTAGTTGCTGAAACTGACTGGAGAATCCCAACCTTTTCCTTCCATGTTACTAGCCCTTATATAAACCAGAACTACTGGCTGCTTCCTCTTCTTCCCCAAATTATTCTATAACCATCTTGGTGCCATCTTTTACCTTGGCACCATTGAGGGACACAGCAAACATGACTCTCACCTTTGTGTTCTTTATTCCCTTTTGGTAGTTGCTACCTGTCTAATTTTAAAATTGCAACAGAACCAAGTTGTCAAGTAAAACATAAATTTCAGAAGATAGTCCACATTGTAGTCTCAACTGTGTATTTGTCCAAATGAATGTAAACTGAGTGCAAATCACAACCAATTTCAAAATCATATCAGCTGCAAGTTGCTGAATTTGGAACATGCTGTTTCAAGGTATAATTTGAGTTCTTCCGAATGCTGGTTCTAACTGCATTTCCTCATATGGAGGGGCAAACCAGGGGTCAGTCCAGCGTTTCCATGTCCATTCATCTAGTCAAAGCATTGGTATTCAATGCAAATTAACCCATTTGTTGGTGAAAGACAAAAATGCATGACATTTCAACAACCTGATTTTATTGGTTATTACAAAATTATCTGCCTTTTATTTAGATCTCCATAAATGTTTTGAAGCTCACAGATACTTGAATCCTCAATAACTTTGCACAATTCATTACTTTGAGTCAAAATAATTTTGATTCCAAACTTCCTCAATAAAATGCATTAAATAAAAAACAGGTGCAAACTGTAACATTTTTGCTATTCATCATCACTCAGTGAAAGTACAATACATTTAACAGCAGAATGCAAATCATGACAGAAATTTAGTTTCATAGTGTTATCAATTCATAAATTTCTTCCAAAATGACACAAAGATGAGTTCTTCTTTAAGATGTTTATCATCCTTTTGACCTATCTAGAGCAATTCAAATTCAAAAATCAGATCTTTTGAATATACATTAAACAAATTCCTTTAGCCATGACACAAAACAAAACTAGCTAACTCATGTCACAAATGTCACAGTTGTAACGAGCAACTTCTGATTGTCTAACAATTTCAGAACAATTAACTAATGTCAACTTCAGATCACATACGCTTAGGCATTAAATCCAAATTAAAAATCACACAACACCAGGTTATAGTCCAACAGGTTTAATTGGAAGCACACTAGCTTTCGGAGCGATGCTCCTTCATCAGGTGATTGTGGAGGGCTCGATCGTAACAGAATTTATAGCAAAAATTTGCAGTGTGATGTAACTGAAATTATACATTGAAAAATTGATTGCCTGTTAAGCCTTTCATCTGTTAGAATACAGTGATAGTTTCACTTCTTTCATGTGTAAATCACAAAACCCTTTTTTTAAAAGTTGCATTCTCGGGTTAGCTGTTAACAATGGTGATAGCTAGACAATATGTTGAAGGTGTTTGAATATGTTGAATATGTTGAAGCATTCAGCATCCATATTCTGGCATATCTCATACAGCAAAAAAAATTCTTCTCTCAACTCCAATAACATTCTTTAACCTCCATCTCAGAGATGGAAACCCTTGAGGAAGCAGGCAATATTTTCTATTTGACCACACTAATCATGCCACTGGCACATTTGAAGAAAAAGACCATTTAATCAGTTGGTACAAAGGTGAAATCTTGAAAACATAATTTGCCACTTGCTTTACAAGCTAGAGTCATAATTGGACAAGACAGTTGTTTTGAAAAGAAAAATTCAAATAAAAGTAGCTTGGAACAATTATATTCCCACTCAGACATCATGCAACATTTAGGTATTTTCAAACCAAAACTGACAGATCAAAAACAACAGAAATTAGAATAACTTTGGCCACTTAAACTCATAGACCCATTTTATGACACATTTCATTAAATTCAGCAGTTACTAAAAGAACTGCGGCATTACTAAGCAAGTTGTTTATATTTCACAAGACGCTAGGGTTGAACACAAAGAGACAGGACTAGCACCACAAAAATCAGTAGTCTGGTACCTATCCTTTCAGAAGAAGTTAAAAATCACACAACACCAGGGACCAAAGGGCCTGTTTCCGTGCTGTAAATCTCTATGACTCTAGGTATATTTGAAAGTATAAGCTTTTGGAGTGCTGCTCCTTCATTAGGTAGTCAGTGGCACAGAATTTATAGTAAAAGGTCAAAGTGTCATTCAACTGATGCAATATATTGAACAAACCTAGACTGGTGTTAGATCTTTAAGAACTTAGAATAGGGATGCAAGTTTTGATTGATTAATATGCAAGTCCCAGAATTTCTTTCAAGTCACAGTCCTGAGATAACTTAAGGTTTCATCGTATTAAAATAAAGGTCAAATCTCAACAACCTGGTGAAGTACGGCTTTTAACTTTGTCCACGCCAGTCGAACACTGGCACCTCCACTCCCAGGAAAAGCACATAGCAAGAATGTTTGCTGCACCACTTTCATATTTCCTGAACCATACTAAGTCACCTTGCAGTTAATGATAAGGTTGAGATTATGTACCAAAATGCTTTGTAAGCTTCGTTTTCCGAAAACTTTCAAATAAAGACGTGAAGATCTGTCTGCAACTGTTTTGCTTTTACAACTGTTTCATTTAGCAAACATTGTACATGTAAACAAAAATACCCCGAGAAGGTGCAAAGAAGTGTACATCACCTGAAGTTTGCAGGTGACTCGATTATCCAACTTTTCTATTGTACTGATGAGACTCAAGGTCCCAGTGCTTTGCATTTCACATTCCAAAATGACTCTGAATTGAGATTACACTGACTATATTTTGATTTTTAAAATTCTGAGCGGTATCACGAACAGAAGCATTAGAATCCACACACATAGCATCCCTCTCCACCCCACCTCTCTCAAATCCCTTAAGCACCAACACAGTTTGATTCCTTAATTTTAGACAATTCTGTTTTGGTGGTTACAAAGTCCAGAACAGGGATATGCCACTTTCACTGTGGTTTCACTAACATTGCAAAGATTATGATCTGACTAACTGGCCATCAACGTGGCTGTCTTCTTTACCTCAACAATTTCTGTTTCACTGTCAATGACAGTACATCATTAATACTGAGGCTTTGGATTAAGGTCTTATATAAATTGCTATTTCCACAGCTATGCTCTCCGACTTGGTTTCTCTATTTATCAGTTTTACTTTTGAACAGTATTTAATAGGATTCATCCCAACTTCATCTGTTAAGACATGAAGGTAAAATGCCCACAGTCTAAGA
Organism: Chiloscyllium plagiosum; assembly: GCF_004010195.1. Taxonomy (NCBI): domain Eukaryota; kingdom Metazoa; phylum Chordata; class Chondrichthyes; order Orectolobiformes; family Hemiscylliidae; genus Chiloscyllium; species Chiloscyllium plagiosum. Next base: position 46,616,157 of record NC_057733.1, on the reverse strand, counting down.
GGACCACACAGCTGCTCCTTCATTACAGGGAGAGGGGAACAGGTAGTAGTTTAACCTGAGGATCAGCTCACCTCAGGTGAGGGGGCAAGGGGCGAGGCTGAGAAGGCAGGACCAACTCAGTGACCCCAAGGAATTGAACCACTGCTGTTGGTGTCATGTTGCATCGCAAACCAGCTATGGAACATGAAAACAAAAGAAACAGGAATACTCATTTGACCCATTGAAACTCCTCTATTATTTGATAAGGTCATTGCTGACCTAATTGTGAGCTTAACTCCACTTTCCTGTCTCTCCCAAAACCTTGGACTCACTCAATAATCAAAAATCTAACAGTCTTAAATACATTTACTGATCCAACTTTTAGCACTCTGTAGAAAAGAAGTCAGAAAGTGTATAAGCAAGAGAAGAAAAATCTCTTCATCTTTTCACAGTTTCTAAACTGTGTCCCCCCGGTCTTATATACCCCCATGGGAGAAAACAGGGTCATAGAGATGTATAACACAAAAACAGACCCTTCAGCCGATGAAGGAAAGTGTGCTATATGCCTTCCTGACCACCTTACCCACCTGTGCTGCCACTTCTAGGAATCTAGGACATGCACGTGCAGATCTCTCTGTATGTCAATGCTCTAAGGGTTCTGTCATTTATTGTATAATTTGCACCTGAATTTGATCTTTCAAAATGTACCACACCTTACATTTGTCCAGATTAATCTCCATCTGCCATTTCTCTGCCCAAATATACCTGACTCTCCTGCTCCTCGAATGCTGTCTGACCTGATGTACTTTTCTAGCACCACACTTTTCCACCCTGTTGTAGGAAGACTATTATTAAACTGGAGAGAGTTCAGAAAAGATTTACCAGGATGTTGCTGGGAATGGTGTGCTTGAGATACAAAAATGGACTGGGAAGGCTGGGAATTTTTCACTGCAGCGTAGCAGGTTGAGGGGTGACCTTAATGAGGTTTTTAAAATCATGAGGGGCATGGATAAGATGAATGACAAGGGTATTTTTCCTAGAGTTCAAAACTTAGGGGACATTTTTTAAAGTGAGAGGAAGAAGATTTAAAAAGGAAATCAATGTCAACTTTGTCACACAGAGTGGTTTGTGTGCGCACTGACTGCCAGAGGAAGTGGAGGATGCAGGTACAGTTATAATATTTAAAAGGCATTTGGACAGGTGCACAAATAGAAAAGATTTAGAGGGATATGGGCTAAACACAGGCTGGTGGGACTAGTTCAGTTTGGGAACATGGTCAGCATGGACTAGTTGGACTGAAGCGTCTATTTCCATGTTGTATGACTATGACTATAAATCTGCAATCTATATCCCATTGTATCCTTTGACAATCCCCCTCACTATTTACAACTCTACCATTTTGGTAAAGTACCCATTTCCTCTGGCTCCACACATCCTTTATCCTTGAGTAGGCCTACTTTTTCCATAGCTACATTCTTGCTTCTAATATATATATAAATCTTGCTAGCCAAAGACATTTCATCACCCCTGCTAACCCTCTGAAATCCCCACTTGAGCTTCTTCCTAGTTTCTCTACATTCTTCACGGATTTAGTCTGTTTTTAGTTGCCAAGACCTTAGGTATGCTTTTTTTTTGATTAAGCAGACAATTTCCCCTGTCATCCAAGGTTCCTGAATCCTGCCATTTCTGTCCTTCATTTGCACAGGTAGATGCCTGTTTTTAAAATACTCGCATATGTTTAGATTAGACTCCCTACAGTGGGGAAACAGGCCCTTCGGCTCACCAAGTCCACACCGTCCCTCCAAAGAGTAACCCACCCAGACCCATTTCCCTCTGATTAATGTACCTCATATTATGGGCAATTTAGAATGGCCAATTCACCTGACCTGCACATCTTTGGACTGTGGGAGGAAACCGGAGCACCCGGAGGAAACCCATACAGACATGGGGAGAATGTGCAAACTCCTCACAGACAGTTGCCCGAGGCTGGAATCGAACCTGGGTCCCTGGTGCTGTGAGGCAGCAGTGTTAACCACTGAGCCACCTTGCCGCCCATGTTAAATGTGGATTTACCCTCAAACATCCACTCCCAATCCACATTCTCCAATTCTTGCCTAATTCGGTCATAGTTGGTCTTACCCAATTTAACACATTCATCTGAGTCCACTTTCGAACCAATCCATCCATATCCGAAAATTTACAGAATTATGGTCACTATTCCAAAAATACTCTTCTACTGAAACTTTGATCACCTGGCTGGACTCATTTCCCAATACCAGATCCATTATGTTCCCTCCCTCATTGGACTATCCACATACTGTTTCAAAAGGTCCTCCTGATCACACCTAATACCATTATACTCAACTAATTGTCGAACTCATATAAACGTCGACACCCTACTTCTGGCTAAATAATCTGGAACTTTCCACAGATCTCATGTAAAAGTCGATCCTAATTCTTCACAGATAACAGATCAACGGTTATGAGTCAGTGTGCCGGCTGTCACGTCCTGCTCCAGCTTTCCAGTCTCCCAGTTGTTCCACTCCGCTCCTGGTGTTCCAATCTGATGGCTGTGTCCCACTCCGGATTTTCAGAATTACTGTAATTCATTTAGAGATCAATTGGGCTTCTGCTAATGATACGGTATGAATTTTGACAGGCAGGAATTTCAGCCCCTCAAAAGTATTCATGTAGTAGTTAACCCCATAAATTTAACATTACAAAGTAGTCAAAAAATTTGACTATTACTCGAATGTATAAGGTAAATCTCTCCCCATCCAAGCCCCTAGCATTAAGGGAGTATTGGTCAAGAGAAGGGGGGGGGGGGGAGTTAAAATCACCCACCACCAGCAACCTCACAATTTTCATATTTTTCCAGAATATGACTACATCTCTTCCTCTATCTCCCAGTGGGAGGTCTGTTGTTTAATCCCAGCATTGAGATTCTATTCCCAAGCTGCCTCATTGCAAGATCCCTCCAGGGTGTCCTCCCTCAACATGGTTGTGATATGCTCCCTAACCAGTAATGCAATTCCCCCATCTCTTTTGTTTCCTCCTCTGTCTCATCTAAAATATGGATATCCTGGGACATTAGGCTGCCAATCCTGTCCCTCTTTCAAACATGTCTCTGTGACAGCAACATCATAATGCATGCATTAATCCAGGCTCTAAGTTCATCCCCCGGCCACACGAATGTAAATCCTCCCAATGGCACTATCAAAATTCCCTGCCAGGATACTTACCCCCCTCTAGTTTACGTGCAACCTGTCCTTCTTATATAGATCCAACCATCCTTGGAAGACATTCCAGTATTCCACATATCTAAGGCCTTCCCCCTAAACCAGCTCCTTAGCCACGTGTTCAACTGGATTCAGTCTCTGTTCCTAGTCTCAGCAGCACATGGCATGGGGCATAATCTTGAGATTACTACTATTGAGGTCCTTTACTCTAATTTACCACCTAACTCACTCAATTGTTGCAGGACCTTGTCACTCTTGCTACCTATGTCATTGGTGCCAATATGGACAATGACCCGTGTCCATTTACCCTCCCATTTCCGGATGCCCTGTACCCGCTCACAGACATTGAGTTATAGTGTCAAAGCTATACAGGATGGAAAAAGACACTTCGGTCCATAACTCGCCCATGCTGACCAGATATCCCACATACATTTAGCCCCAACTGCCAGCATTTGGCCCAAATCCCTCTAAACCCTTTCTATTCATGTACCCATCAGATGCTTTTTAATGCTGTAATTGTACCAGCCTCCACCACTTCCACTGACAGCTCATCCCATACACGCACCACCCTCTTCGTGAAAAACTTGCCACTTCGGTCCCTTTTAGATTTGAAGTGAAAGGGGAAAGATATATGTTCTCTAGTTCTGGACTCCCTGGGGAAAAGACCTTGACTATTCACCTTATCCATACCCCTCATGATTTTATAAACTTTTAGAAGGTCACCCCACAGTCTCTGACACTCCAGGGAAATTAACCCCAGCCTATTCAGCTTCTCCCTATAGCTCAAACCCTCCAAGCCTGGCAACATCCTTATAGATCTTTTCTGAACCCTTTCAAGTTTCACACCATCCCTCCTGTAGCAAGATCAGAATTGAACACAAAAATGGCCTAACCAACGTCAACAATATGATCTCCCAATTCCTATACTCAATGCATTGACCAATAAAGGAAAGCATACCAAACATTTTCTTCACTATCCTATTTACCCGCGACTCTATTTTCAAGGGAGTACGAACCTGCACTCCCAAGGTCTATTTGTTCAGTAATATTCCCTATGACCTTACCATCAATATAGAAGTCTTGCCCTGATTTGCGTTTCCAAAATGCAGCACCTCACATTTCTCTACATTAAACTCTATCTGCCACTCCGCAGCCCTTTGGCCCATCTGATCAAGATCCCATTGTACTCTAGAATAAACAAAATTTACAGCACAGGAACAGGCCCTTCAAGTCTGAGCCTATCCAAATGTACTGTCTAAACTGGTCGGTCAATTCCTAAGCATTTAGAGTCATAGAGATGTACAGCATGGAAACAGACATTTCGGTCCAACCCGTCCATGCCGACCAGATATCCCAACCCAATCTAGTCCCATCTACCAGCACCCGCCCATATCCCTCCAAACCCTTCCTATTCATATACTCATCCAAATGCCTCTTAAATGTTGCAATTGTACCAGCCTCCACCACATCCTCTGGCAGCTCATTCCATACACGTACCACCCTCTGCATGAAAAAGTTGCCCCTTAGGTCTCTTTTATATCTTTCCCCTCTCACCCTAAACCTATGCCCTCTAGTTCTGGACTCCCCCACCCCAGGGAAAATACTTTGTCTATTTATCCTATCCAGGCCACTCATAATTTTGTAAAACTCTATAAGGTCACCCCTCAGCCTCCGACGTTCCAGGGAAAACAGCCCCAGCCTGATCAGCCTCTCCCTGTAGCTCAGATCCTCCAACCCTGGCAACATCCTTGTAAATCTTTTCTGAACTCTTTCAAGTTTCACAACATCTTTCCGATAGGAAGGAGACCAGATCTGCACGCAATATTCCATCAGTGGCCTAACCAATGTCCTGTACAGCCGCAACATCACCTCCCAACTCTTGTACTCAGTACTCTGACCAATAAAGGAAAGCATACCAAACGCCTTCTATCTGTGACTCCATTTTCAAGGAGCTATGAACCTGCACTCCAAGGTCTCTTTGTTCAGCAACACTACCTAGGACCTTACCATTAAGTGTATAAGTCCTGCTAAGATTTGCTTTCCCAAAATGCAGCACCTAGCATTTATCTAAATTAAACTCCATGTGCCACTTCTCAGCCCATTGGCCCATCTGGTCCAGATCCTGTTGTAATCTGAGGTAACCCTCTTCGCTGTCCACTACACCTCCAAGTTTGGTGTCATGTGCAAACTTACTAACTGTACCTCTTATGCTCGCATCCAAATCATTTATGTAAAAGACAAAAAGTAGAGGACCCAGCACCGATCCTTGTGGCACTCCACTGGAGACAGGCCTCCAGTCTGGAAAACAACCCTCCACCACCACCCTCTGTCTTCTACCTTTGAGCAAGTTCTGTATCCAAATGGCTAGTTCTCCCCGTATTCCATGAGATCTAACCTTGCGAACCAGTGTCCCATGGGGAACATTGTCGAACGCCTTACTGAAGTCTAAATAGATCACATCTACCGCTCTGCCCTCA
>NC_057733.1:46559923-46609585 GCF_004010195.1 Chiloscyllium plagiosum | reverse complement strand
AAGCCATCTGCCACTTTTCCGCCCAAGTCTCCAGTCTATCTATATCCTCCTGTATTCTCTGTCAGTCCCTTATGCTTTCTGCTACTCCACCAATCTTTGTGTCATCTGCAAACTTGCTGATCATATCAACAGTGCCCTCTTCTAGCATTTACAAACAACAGTGGCCCCCAATACTGACCCCTGTGGAACACCACTGGTCACCTTTCTCCATTTCGAGAAACTCCCTTCAACTACTACTCTCTGTCTCCTGTTGCTCAACCAGTTCTTTATCCACCTAGATAGAACATGCTGCACACCATGTGACTTCACTTTCTCCATCAGTCTACAATGGGGAACCTTATCAAACGCCTTACTAAAGTCCATGTATATAACATCAACAGCCCTTCCTTCATCTAACAACTTGGTCACTTCCTCGAAGAACTCTATTAAGTTGGTAAGGCATGATTTCCCCCGCACAAAACCTTCTTCACTGGTAACCTTCTTCACTGTCCAATTTTGGTGTCATCTGCAAACTTGCTAACCATATCTCATTTGTTCATATCCAAATCATTTATATAAATGACAAAAAGCATGGAATTAACACCAACCCTTGCCACACATCGCTGGTCACAGACCTACAGTCTGAAAAGCAACCCTCTACCACCACTCCCCACACCACTTTGAGCCAGTTCTGTATCAGTGCGATCTAACCTTGTTAACCTGTCTATCATGCGGAACCTTGTCAAATGCCTTACTTAAGTCCACAAAGATCACCACCTTGTTACTCATTAATCCTCTTTGTTACTTCTTCAAAGAATCTATGATCCTGCCACTAGGAAGGCAACACACCATCCTGGATTTGGAGACTCCAGTGTTGGACTGGGGTGTACAAAGTTAAAAATCACACAACACCAGGTTATAGTCCAACAGGTTTATTTGGAAGCACTAGCTTTCAGAGCACTGCTCCTTCATCAAGTGGTTGTGGAGAATAAGATTGTAAGACACAGAATTTATAGCAGAAGTTTACAGTGTGGTTTAACTGACCTACTGGTTGTTACTTTGCATGTTAAAAATTACAATTATTACTTTCTAACAAGTAGTCCCCCCAACTTACTCACTATCTGAATTCTGTCCTAACCAGAAGAATGAACTACTTGCATTAACCCTTTAGAAAGACAGAGACACACTTACCCTGCACTGCAGTGAGATTCCTTGACATCTACCTTGTCAAGCCCCCTTAGAATCTTATGTTTCAGTAAAATCACCTCTTATTCTTCAAAATTCCAATGAACATAGGCTCAAATTGCTCAACCTTTCATGGAACCCAACTTGGGAAAATAGGCCATTCAGCCCATCGGGTTCACACCAATTCTTTGGGGGGGTCAGAGATAAATAGGAGGGTGGAGGTGGGACGCGGGGGGGGTGAGAAGGTAGCTGGTAAGCCATTAGGTCAATGCAGGTGGGGGGTTAAAGGATCCCAATTCGGAAGATGAGGCAATCTTCCTCCAGGTGTAGGGTGGCTCAGATTTGGTTGAGGCAGCGCAGGACTTACATGTCCTTAATGGAGTCGGGAGCGGGGGGGGGGGGGGGGGTGGTTGAAATGGTCGGCCACAGTGCGGTGAACTTGTTGGGTGCATGTGTCCCAGAGATGTTGGCATTCTGTCACCCTGATGTACAGGAGACCACATTGAAAGGTGGAAAGGGACAGATTTTACACCTGCTGCAGCAAGGTAAGGTGCCAGGTGTGGAGGTTGTGTTGGCGGTGCCCTTCAATCACACGGCATCAACACGGACTTCATTAGTTTCCAAATTTTCCCTCCCCCACCTCACCCCAGATCCAAACCTCCAACTCAACACTGCCCTTTTGGCCTGTCCATCTTCCTTTCCACCTATCCTCTCCACCCTCACCGCCAATGTATCACAATCACGCCCTACCTGTATTCACCCATCGCCTTCTCAGCTACCTCCCCCAGCCCCACCCCCACCCTCCTATTTGTCTCTCAGCCACCTTCCTCCTCTACATTCTTGATGAAGAGCTTATTTCAGACTTTCCTGCTCCTCGGATGCTGCCTGACTTGCTGTACTTTTCCAGTGTCACACTTTTTGACTCACCCTCCAGCATCTGCAGTCCTTACTTTCTTCCACTTGAGAAATCAGTCCAGTAAATGTTCTCTGAAATATTGTCAATGACAGTATATCCCTCCTGAAGTAACAAGACCGGAACAATACAATATTCCAGGTATTTTCTCAACAATGACCTGTACAGGTGTAGCAAGACTTTCCTACATAATAGCTTTGAAATACCATTTCAACTCTCAAAACCCCCCACAGTGAATTCATTTAAGGATAACTGCTTGAGCACAGAATGAGTGTCAAACTGCTGGCAATAATCTGAAAAGGGTTTTACACAATGGCAAGAGCTCCTAATGGATGTTAGATAGCAGCTCTCAACTGTCCCTCAAACACATCACTGACATTTCCCCCTGCTTGAATTTGGGTATGTTAATGGTGTCAGTGTTGGGTAGCCTTGGTGAGCACAATAGGATTTAAAACGTCCTAGAGATTCCTAGCCGATTTGGAAGAATGACCACAATAATGCAAGGAAAAGGCACTATTTTGCTCTCCAAATAAAGTCAAGGAGCTGAATATGAAGGCTTAGGAGCTAACTGTAAAAACCAGCATCAGCAGGCAAACAGCAAAACTTTCAAGAGGCAGAAGGCATGACCCCAACTCATTAGCAACATCACGTTCACTGTGGAAGGAGATTATTCCTCAGACGAAAAGCTTATATCCATCCAGTCCTGAAATATGGCCATCCAGTATGGTATACAGCAAATCAACCAAGGAGTAAGAGGCAAGCAAACAATAAAACAATGCACTCTCTTGCACGATCTGCTCAAACTGGCCATTGTACCTACCACATAAAAGGTGGTATGTGCAAACCTTGAGTTAGATAAATATCATATATATGCAGTGACATTTTAATTTTTTTTAATATAAAGCAAAGTGAGGACAATGATCAGATCTTTTAGTTACTCAGCTCAAGCACTGGAACACAATATGCATTGATAATACCCAAATGTAAATAACAATGCTATCTGGGATTCATTTTTCAGAAATATTTTCAAAATGCACTCTTCAATGCTGCAAAAGATTTACACAGTAATAAGCTAAACCTCACACCCAAAGCATTCTGAAGTTAATTGTCAGCGAGTACTCAGTTAGCTCACTACAGGAGGAGTACTGCAACTGGTTTCAGCCTTCCTGCATTGGCCAGAGAGAAGATTGGCCAGGGTTCCTGCCCTCAACTGAAAGGCAGTGGCCTCTTCTAGAAATATATACATATGGACATCAAGACATGACAGTATCCAATTCAGTTACAATGACCAAAATGAGAACACCTTGACACAAATCATTTTCAATATTTATCACAAATAATGCCCATTTGGAAGTAGTACAGAAATGAACCATTGGAACACATCCAGATAAAGAATAAATGATTTCAGGTAACAGGACCAAGAAATGCACAAGTTAAGAATAAAAGAGCATTTTTTTTTCCTGACCAGTACATTCTGCTGCTGCAGAGCCGGAATAATTAGGTTATTTTAATGCTGGCAGGATGTCTCGAGTGGTTTAACACAGGGGTGAGCACTGGGGTCTCAAGTCTTTACAATTTATATAAATGATTTGGATGAAGGGACAAAAGATATAGTAGCTAACTTTGCAGATGTCACAAAGGCAGGCAAGTGAGTTGTGAAGAGGATATAAGAAGCCTACAAAGATTGCATAGATAGATTAAGTGAGTGGGCGAAGGTCTGGCAAATGGAATACAACGTGGGAAAGTGTGTGAAATTGTCTATTTTGGCAGAAAGAATAAAAAAAGCATGCAATATAAATAGTGAGAAGATGAGGAGCTCTGAGATGTACAGATAGCCTGGTGCATCAAGTTCAGTATACAAGTACAGCAAGTAATCAGGAAAGCTAAGAGAACATTACGCTTCATTGCATGGGGAATTGAATGCAAGTGAAATTTTGTGAAACATTGGTGAAACACATCAATGGAGCATTGTGCACAGTGTTAGTCACTGTACTTACGAAAAGATGCTACTGTGTTGAAAGTAGCTCAGACGGTTAACTAGACTAGTACCCAGAATGAGTGGATTGCATTAGGAGAAAAGACTCATAAGAGTCTTTGGAAAGAGTCAGAGATGACTTCACGAGAACAGACAAGATCCTGAGGGGACTAAACTGGGTGGATGTCAAAAGGATGTTTTATCTTGTGGAAGAATCTAGAACTGGGGTCAACAGTTTAAAAGTGAAAGGTTGCCCATTGAAGACAAAACTGATAAAACTTTATTTTCTCTCTAAGGGTTTCAGAAATTCTACAATTTTTTTTTTCCTGTGGAGATCCAGCCAGGTTTGCTACATTTGTCTTCAATATCTTTGATTAAAATAAAGATGGAACAATTGAATTCTCTTTCCTCAAAAGACAATGGATGCAGAATCCTTAAATCTTTTCATGGCAGAGGTCAATAGATTACCAAAGTATTGAAAGATTGTCAGGGTATACAGGAATGTAGAGCTGAGGTTAAAAACAGATCAGCTGTGATCTTATTGAATGGCGAAGCAAGCTCAAGGACTGAGTGGCCTATTCTCGTTTCCTGTTCTAATGTTACCATTTGACATAGATTCCAAATATTTACTTCCATCTTTCTTTACCGATAGACAATTACAGAAGTGCAAATATTTATGAAGGCCTGTAATCGAGTAAAGGTGGAAAAACATTGCATTGAACTGAATATTTGCCACACCTGCAACATATTCTCAAAAAGCAGATGAAAATTTGTAAAGTCTGTTGAATGTGGCATTGAAGAACAGCATCGCATTCAGTACATGAATATTGATCTGAATTAACAAATAATTTCAATTATGAGATTCAACACCATGAGAAAACCACGATAAACTGAGTTTTGCTGTATGTTGTATCATTTTATTTATCCGCATTTTTGATCATTGTCAGAAATGGGAAAAACAATGTTTTGTAAAGAAAGGATTGTGGTAAAGATGACTGCTTTTAAAAAGCTAGTTGCCTGACACTCATTGTAAGGGCTGTTAACACTGCTGTTTGTTCAAGCAGTGGATGAGAGATGTTTTGTCATACACAACTGAACCAGGGAGCAGACAACAAATAGATGACTGGTTTGTGCACTGGTGATTAGTTGTTGGTGACAAATTAGATTAGATTTTTTAGATTACTTACAGTGTGGAAACAGGCCCTTCGGCCCAACAAGTCCACACCGCCCCGCCGAAGCGCAACCCACCCATACCCTACCCCTACATTTACCCCTTACCTAACACTACGGGCAATTTAGCATGGCCAATTCACCTGACCTGCACATCTTTTGGATTGTGGGAGGAAACCGGAGCACCCAGAGGAAACCCACGCAGACACGGGGAGAACGTGCAAACTCCACACAGTCAGGCGCCTGAGGCGGGAATTGAACCCGGGTCTCTGGCGCTGTGAGGCATCAGTGCTAACCACTGTGCCACCGTGCCGCCCAAATAATGAAATTGGGTTACAGAAAGCTAAACAGCTTGTAGGTGTGAATGATTAGACAGTAGTCAATGGACTTCCAGAAAGGAAAGAGACGTCCTTTCTCTGCATTAAGAAATAGCTCAAGCTTGTAGGAAGCCTACTAAAACTAAGTGAAAGTATCTGGAGAAGGAAGATCCAGGAACAGCAAGTACTGACAATAAAAAACATCTCTCAGTGAACCCTTTGGACAGGGATCATTCAACAGCCTTCCCAGCGTCTCTCTCCACCCATAAAATATATGTTTTTCCATGTTTGTATTTGCATTATTTATTGGGAGGGAATGGTTAGAGTTTTAATAGAATTATATGTAGATGGTTCATAGTTGTTTACTTATAATCAATTTATTTGAAAGAAGCTATAATTCTTGTTAAGTATAGAAAAATGGTCTGTGCTTTCTGTCAACCTGGGTCTAACAAACAGATAAACTGGGGAATTATGTATATTTTTGTGACAAATCCAGGAATAACAGGACATGATTTCCAGCATGCTAGCCCAATGAAGGATAACAATATGTTGAGGAGTAGGAAAACTCTGTTCTGCCAAAAACCGAATGAAGACCAAAATAGTGACATGCCTCACCTGGTCTCAGGAAAGTGATCAAGAAGATCCCAGAGAGTTAAACTAGACTGAAAAAAGTGTTGCAGTCTGGATCCATCTTCAAGTTGTAGAGCAATCCGAACCTAAAGAATCAGTACAAAACATTTCAGATATTTGCAACTTACACTGATCATCCAAAGCAGAGAGAACACAATCATAAGAACCCTTTTGTTAAATAATACCTTTATGTGAATTTAGTGAGTATTCTTTCCTTCTCAGTTAAGGCCACAGATCAGTAGAAGTCCCATCTTAGAATGACAACCTTTCAAAATGAGTGTGGGCTCTTCTCACTTCTTCTCAAAAAGAGAAAGGTCCATTATACTGTTAATAGTTAGCCTATCAACTCTTTACCAATTAGCCAGAAATCTAAACTCTAAATCTGGAAAAAGAAACAAACTCCACGAAACATTCATAGCAGTACAACGTCATTGATCAAAGTGTACACCACAGAAGATTTTCAATAAACCTGCTTGCATTTGCAGCACAAACTGGAAGTAATCCTACCTGCCATCATCATCGCCACAGAATCCCTAATGCAGAAATAGGTCATTCGGCCCATCAAAGAGCATTCCACCCAGACCTCACCCCCCCCCCACAAACGGTTAATAAAAATGTTATGAGACACTTCCACAGAAAGTGAGATTTCATGGCTTATCCAGCTAGCCTGCACATCTCAGGACACTATGGAAAATTTAGCATGGTCAAGTCACATAACCTGCACACCTTTGGACTGTGGAAGGAAACCGGAACACCCGGAAGAAACCCTCACAAACACGGGGAGAATGTCTATGTGACGCTTGCAAAATCTCTTGCACATCCATCATTCCACATCCTACTTGCTCCATCCATTCATTTGCCCTGTCTGCCATGGATGTTTTATTCTCCGATATTGTCTCTATAAACCCCTTTACCTCACCTACTTGCCTCTTTTCTAGCCAGGCCTCAAATTCCACCTCTGATCACCTTCTTTAGCTCACTGTCCACTTTCTCCATTGGCTTTATGTACCTAGGGACACCTTTCTCCATTGTGGGTGCTACTTGAAAAAGTTATCAAAGATATATTTACAAAAATAAAACGGTTAATAAAAATGTTATGAGACACTTCCACAGAAAGTGAGAGTTCAACCTGAACATTTTAGCCCGACAGTAGAAACAATACTACTGTCATAAACCTCTCTTGTGGATACTGTAATAGGTATCATTAATTTCTTCAAACATCAAGTTTTATCCCACACATGAAAATGGTAGCATCGTGATAATTTTACTGGACTAGCAATTCAAAAGGTATCGTCTACTGCACAAGAGAAGAGTCCAAAGACCACCACAACAACTGGTGAAATTTTTTTCCATTCACACATGGGCGTCACTGGCTTGTCAACATTTATTGCCCATCCCGAGTTGCCTCTGAACTGAGTGGCTTGCTCGTCCTTTTCAAAGGGCAATTGAGTCAACCACATTGCTTTGGATCAGTAGTGACATGTAGGCCAGGCAAGGGTGATAGTTTCATCCCTTAAAGGGCATTTAGTGAACCAGATGGGGTTTTCTCACAATCAATAATGGTCTCCCAGTCATCAGTAGATTATTAATTCCAGATTACTATCAAATTCAAATTTCACCATTTGCTGTAGAGTCGCCAGAATATTAGCCAAGTTACTGAATTAATAAGTCTAGCAATACTACCACGAGGCCTTCGCTTCCCCTAACTAATAAATCTGGAATAAAAGTCTAATGACCACGATGAAACTACGTCCTCAATTCATGAACGAAATGGGTTTTACAGTAATGTCCTTCAGGGTTAGAAAGATACCAACCTTACTGAGTTTCACCCATGTGACTCCACACTCTGAACCTGGGAATTAGCGTGCATTACTTAATGTTATTTAGTAAGCATGGAGGACAAAAGTCACTACAATAATCTTAACAGACTGTAAAAGCTGTTTGTGCTTCACTCAAAAACAGTGTTATTGTTGGAATAACCACCATCACTTGCAACAGTAAGGGCTAAGAAAACAAATAATACACACCCCTAAGTTGTTTCCTGGAAAAACAGTCAGTTCATGTTCTTCTGTGCTATCTCCAGGAGTAAAAACACAATGCATGCCAAAGTGTACTTTTACATTGGTAAGTATTACAATCCAGATGGCTCCCTGATAACCCAAGTACTTTAGTTAGAGACTATAGACTCAATTCCTGGACAGTGATCAATCAATCTCAGATAGAGTAACTGTACTTGAGCTCCCAGATTTTGATTCTGTCATACACTTCCATATTGGAAGGTCCCAGGTCAAAGGCTTACTGCAGTAATCTGAGCAAGTAATCTAGATTGAGATTTTAATTGTGGGACTGAAGGAATATCCAAATGCTTCCTTAGTTCACACAAGGTGTTATAGCACAATTCAGAGAAAGGTTGAGATGTTCACTCAATGTTTGATGAATATTTATCTCTCAATTAGTGCCACTACAACAAATACATCTGGTCAAAAGTACGTCAGAAGCTGTGACATGTTTTCGAATTATGCAAAGTATAACATAAATGCAAGTTATTTACCTAGCTCACAGCCATTAATGACGACCACACTGTATACAAGTCAACTACAACAGTTTCCCACATTACTTTCAAATAAGCACTTCATTGACACTGAAAGATTTTGTCATATTTTAAGTGCATCCTTTGCTTATAATGCTTTCTTTCATTCACAGGATGAGGATGTCACTGGCCAAGTCAATATTTAAAGCAAATCCCTAATTGCCCAGAGGGCAGTTTAAAAAATCAACCAGATATTGCTGTGGGTCTGAAGTCACAAGTAGTGCAGACCAGTAAGGATGTCAGTTTCTTTCTCTAAAGGACATTAGTGAATCAAACGTTTTTTCTGGCAATTGACAATCACTTCATGGTCATCATTAGACCCTGAAGTCCAGCAATCGGGTGATTTAGGAATGGGGGATGGCAAACATGAACTTTAGGATGTTAAATTTAGAATTCTCCATTTCTTTCCCCAAGTTTCTAGTGTCTGTTGCTGAAAATGCTTGTTAATGAGAACAAATGTTTTAGACAACTCAATTACAGAGAATCTACACCTGAGCCCAAAGTTTGCAAGTGTCTTTTGATCATTCTGTACATGTTACTAATTTAATTCCTGCTTACTGGAGATCTGCTAAAATGATGTGCAACATGGACAGACACCGTGGACAGACCTCAGCATCTTAGAACCCCAGCAACACTGCAGAAGGGCAGCTCGCATCATGTTCAGCTCAGCAAACTGGAACAATTGCTCCTGTATTACATAACAAAGGCTAGAAGCTCAACAAAGAAGGCACAGTGTTACATGCATGGTCCAATGTGACTTATTAGATATGACAGCCATCTCAACAGTTACTCGAATATAGTCAGAGCACTACTCATAACTGTTTGACAAAAACCTAAAACACTACATAAATTTCAGAGCATTTTTTAATTTCAAAAATATACTTAATTCACAAAAACATTTAAAAGTATATACAAAGATTTTAAAGATTGTAGAGTCTGCAACGTAAAAGATAAAACATTGGATTTTTTTGACATTTCTCAGAGCTTTGCTACAGTTGCGCAAAACAAAGGCATTTTCCAATTATGCAGGAAACTATTTACATTCATTTGGAGGCACCAAGAGGGTCTGACAACTGATTATGCTTTGGCAGAAAGACCCTTGATGGGCTTTGGCAACAGCTGCCCCAAGCTTCAGTGTGTCCCTCAGTGTGTAGTCTTGGACCTTGGAATGTGCCAGTCTGCAATAGTCAGTCAAGGACAACTCTTTACAGTGGAAGACAAAAATGTTTAGGGCAGACAAATAAGCATCTTTCACCAGTTTGATGGTCCTACAGACGCAGTTGATGTTGCCTGTGTGCGCGTCCTGGGGGACAGCCCGCAGAGCACAGGGGCCTGCATAATGGAGCTGCTCAGGATGAACCTTGACAAAAATCACTGCATCACTCTCCAGACCTCCTTTAATGGCACATTCTAGGAGGAGATGTGTGACAGTTTCTTCAAGTTAGGAGCTGTGCCTGGAGTTCCAAAGTTTTAAAGTAAAGAGAACAACAGCAAAGGTTAATCACCTGCAGTGTGTCATTTTCTACTAAACTTAGTCAGATGCAGCTAAAACTATAGTGTTGTAGCCAAACCTGTGCCTAGTCAGCAATTACAATTGGACAATAATGACCTTGGACATTTTACTTCAGAAATTGTACTCTACATATTCATATCCAATATAACATATCCTAGCACATTACATTTTTGTGTTCTTTTCAGAGAGGTTCTAAAAGGGATTCATTTTCCACACATTTTCAACATTAGCTTTCATTACTTTTTCAAATTTATAGCAGATTCTCTTTTATGTTGCAGTACGGATGGTCAACCTGGGAAATTAAAATGTCACAGCAAAGCTGCAAGTTGTACTCTGCCCAGTTTGGAATCACCAGGTTTCTGGAGCAGTTTTACTCTTTACATGACATACTCATACCTCATCTGGAAACATTCATCATTAATAATGAATGCTTAAAATGCCTCTGTTTTTCCCCTCACTCTAATATTATCAAAAATTGCTTCCTTGAATCAGGAACAGAACTCATTTTAATCCAGAAAAGTATATTAAGAGCTCTTGCTCTCTTCATTTTCAACTGAGGATTTGGTATAGTTGAGGGATTCTATACTGAACGTGTCAATAGCAAAGGGGATTCAGGTATTGTTGACAGAGTTACTGTCAAATTTATTGCACAACCCTAATTGCTCTTAGGAAGGTGGTGGTGAACTATCTGTCTTGGACTACACACAAAAGAAGCAAGTTTCAGGTTTTAACATGAGAATTAAGATTAGGAGTAGACAATCCAGCCCCTTGAGCCTGCTCCATTACAGCATGATCATGGATGATCTCATCTCAGCCTCAGCTCCACTTTTCTGCCAGGTTCCCATAACCCTTCATAAGTCTATTACTAATGAAAAATGTATATATCGCCTCAAACATAGTGTCCAAGCATCCACTGCACTTTAGCATAGCAAATTTCACAAATTCAAGACTCTTTGAGAGAAGCAATTTCTCATTTCTGGTTTAAATCTGCTAACCTTTTGACCTAAAGCTATGACCCCTTGATCTAGATTGCCCCACAAGAGGAAGCACCCTCGCCACATCTACATTGTCTACCCCCTTCTGCATCTTATTCACCTCAATTTGATCTCCACTCATTTATCTAAACTTTAGAGAATAAGCCTAAACTGGTCAATTTTGGTTCACAAGACAAATGTCTCACCTCTGGAATCTCTGGTGAGTCTCCTTTGAACTGTCTCCTATCCAACCATATTCTTCCCCAAATAAGGTGTTCACCTTCCCTGGTCAAAATTCTGGAAATTATCAAATGGGAAAATCCCAAGTGTCAACAACATGTATGCCACAGCACAAAGTACCAGCACCAACGTCACCAATAGAATTTCAGCAAATGGGAGGATAATATTTTCACTTTGGTGACAGGAAAGATTTAAAAGCAACCCGAGGGGCAACTTTTTTTTACACAGAGTGTGATGCATATATGGAATAAGCTGCCAGAAGAAATGGTAGAGGCAGGTACAATTACAACATTTAAAAGACATGTAGACAGGGACATGGAAAGGTTTAAACGGATAAGGGCCAATAACAGGCAAATGAGACTAGATTAGTTTAGGAAATATTGGTCAGCATAGACGAGTTGGGCCGAAGGGCCTGCTTCCATGTTGTATACTCGTTTGACTCTAAGGGCACTTTTCTGGGAACCAGAAATTAGTTGTCCTGGGCTACTAATAGCAAACTGGTTTTGAAAATAAAGGATGCTCTTCATTAGTCTCTTTCAAAAAGTCCATGACATATCAAAATACACTGGGCCTAGAACTCCTTTTATGTAGTTCTTTCATGGGATGATAACAAAAGTCCAAAGCTCATCTTACTCCTTACAGGTTTAAGGTCTGAAATTATATTCAAAGCCCAATTTCAGACCCTGTATCAATTTTACTCCGGCAGCCATATCCTCTTGGTTATTAAAATTTGATTCAAACATTTTACATAGTTTCATAATAGCAATGCATTGTCATGCTCATTTCTATTCACCATTTAAGGCAGCAAAATGTATTTGGTGCATTCTACTTATGTTCTTGTCATGTACCAATCTTCCCTTTGCTATAAAACCCACAATTCTAAGGCGGATTTCCTTTCTGCTTTTCAGAAACATTCGTATTTTCTACCTGTTGGAAACACAAGTTCTAGTCCTCTGATGTCAAGGAGGAGTCTACTTGCAACTTTATCTGAATTGGCAAAGAAAATATACTTTAGAAACTTGCTAAAAGAGTACTACCAAAAATCTATCACAGCTCACATATTAGAACACTTGAATTTATCTGTAGTTTCAGCTGCAGAATGACTTCTTAGTTCTGAGAAAATTGAAGGATTCAAAATGCAACTTTTCCTCCCTCCATAAATGCAGAAACGTAACTGGACATCCATTAATCAGCTCATATTTTGCTTCAAACATGCATATCTTGCAGAATACTGTGTCCAATTTATTATTCAACCTACCATTTACACTAACAATTGTCCAAATGATTCAGGACATTTATCGGGTAAATAACCTCACTACTGTATTTCAAAGTTTCTTCAGCTGTGCCAACACTTTTCAAAACCAGATTTCCAATTGTTAAAATCCAAAGTCCATCCAAGACATAGAATGCAGCATAATTCACATGTACAGGAACAATTACTAATATTCGATCATTTTCCCTTAATGCTAATCTACAACATACTTTTCAACTACAAGTTACTAATGGAGTCACTGCACAAGCAAGTGAGATTTCTCAAATAAATAAGCTAGAATTTAAAGTCATAAATATTTCAAAGGTTAGCAAGTTGCATTGGTGAGAAAAGCCAAATGATGTTGCCTCCACTTCCCTTCAATTTATAGCTCAAGGATGGAAAGTAAAATTGTTCTCGTGCTTGTATCAACATGCAAGATGGCTTGGAAAAAAACCACCCATCCCACTTGGGGGCAGTGCTTGAGGAAAGAGAAAAGCCTCGTGAACATCTTTGAAAAGTATGACTGAGACATGGAAAATAACAAAACAATCCAAGTTCAGTGGGTAATCAGGAAGGTAAACGGAATGTCATCTTTATTTCAAAGGAAATGGAGTATAAAAAGTTGGGAGATTTTGTTAAAACTATACCATGCACTAGTCAGACTATTGGTGAAATACTGTGAACAGTTTTGGACACCCTATCTAAAGAAAGATGTACTGGCAGTACAGATATGGTTCACTAGGCGAATACAGCAAACGTATTACTAACTGGCACCAACGGGAGTAGGAGTGTGCCAGTTAATTAAATATTCCAGTTGATCAAAAGGTCCACATAATCTATGGGAAAAACACACACTAAGTAATAGAAACGAAATGTGGGGGTATACACATCAGTGTGATATTTCATTTGGAGTAAATCGCTTAAATAATAATGCAACTTAAATAAAACTTAGCGGTAAAGAGCTTTCTAACACACACCCTCAACTGACTACTTTGACATTGCGGAGATTGCAATAAAACAGTAAACTTCTGGTATTTGAGGTATGTAATTTTTGCCAGTTTCTTCAGTGTGCCAGTTCAAATAAAGTCTGGTGTATTACGTCTTATGAGAAGAGGTTGAGCAATTTAAGCTTGCATTCATTGGAATATAGAAGAATGAGAGGTGCCCTTATTGAAACATACAAGCTTCTGAGAGGACAAGGTAGATGAGGAAAGGTTGTTTTCCCATTGTGGAAGAGTCTAGGACCAGATAGCATAATTTCAGAAAAAACGGAACCCACATTTAAGATAGAAATGACGAGAAATTTATTCTCTGAATTCTTTACCACTGAGGGTTGTCAAGGCTGGGTCATTAAATATATTTAAGGATGAGATAGATTTTTAATTCGTAAGGAAATTAAGTGTTACGGAGAAAAGAAAGAAAAGTGGAATAGAGGAATCAGCCATTATCTCATTGAACGATAGGGCAAACCCGAACTAAATAGCCTACTTCTGCTTTACATTTTATGGTCTTAAACCATGGGGTATTACTTCAGTATGGCAACCCTTTTGAATCCCATCATGCTATGACACCACACTGTGCTACCCATATGATACAAACACCCATTAGTCACTGAAGAAAACTGAAAAGTATCTCCAGTACATATTCAATGAATCATTTCTCTCGAATAACTTTAAATTTAGACATAGATATTCAAACATTCCTCATTCAAGTGTACAGTTTCCAAACAATTACAAAGTTCCTGTCTGAAAGCAATTTTACCCCACTCTAGGAAGGAAAAAGTGTTGTGCAGATGTCCTGCATTATTATCCTTTCCCTGAGAAAGTAAATATATGAAATGCTCTTCTTGACATAATCCAGGCAGAACAATATTTACAAAATCTTTTCATTTCATAATATGAAAACCATATGGAATGAGGTTTTATACCATAAAACAATTGTCAATGGTTACATTTAATATCACAGACAAGTTGCAAGTTGTGGGTAAATTGATGTAAATATGAAGACCTCTAACCAAAGGTTTATGTTGTTTTAACCGTCTTTGTATCAAGGATAGGCATTACTTCATGTGTCCACACCTCCTCGCCTAGAAATGAAGATTCTTAGATCTTCCAATGTAAAATCTTATGGATTCAGAAAAATATTTTTAATTATCATGTTCAATGTTAAAAATACAGAGAGGACAATTTTACAGACAATAAACTAAATTTGAATAGCAGGTAGCATAAAAGAAAATCCAGTAAGAACTTGAATAATAGTTGCAAGAGTACACTAGAAATCCCCACCATTCAGAATAATTAGGGCTGACCCTATGTTTCAATTCCATTTATCTACACACTCCCCAGTTCCTCGGATTCCCAGAGACACCAAAATCCAGCGATCGTAATCATGAATATGATTTTGAACGGAACGGCGAGGAAAGAGGGCGGAGAGAAATGAGGCCTGCCGGGAAGTTTTTAAGTGGGTGAGATCTAAACCAGAGACCCTACATAGTAGCGTTTCCCTCCCACCCATCCCCTCGAAACTCACTAAGAGTCTATAAACTCGGTAAGTTTTCAGGTTCTCTCATTTTCATTCCGTTTCTTCTCTTCCTTGTTTAGTCCTGTGTGGGCTTTCAGATTAGCAGGGTATGGCTGATAGGGCACTTGCATGCTCCTCCTGCAGAATGTGGCAGCTGAGAGACACGACACATCTCTGCTCACCACATCTGCGGGAAGTGCACCCAACTCCAGCTCCTCGAAAACCGAGTTAGGGAACTGGAGCTGGATGAACTGCAGATCATCTGGGAGGCTGAGAGAGAAATTGAGACAATGAACAGGGAAATGGTCACTCCTCAGACACAGGATAAGGACAGCTGGGTTACAGTCAGGGGTAGGAAAGGGAACCAACAGATAGAACAGGGATCCTGTGGCCACTCCCCTCATCAATTAAGTATACCGTTTTGGATACTGCTGGTGCGGATGGCCTACCAGGGGAAAGCCATAGTTGTCAGGTCTCTGGCACTGGGCCTGGCATTGAGGCTCAGAAGGGAAGGCGGGAGAATAGAAAAGCACTAGAGGTAGGGGACTCAATAAACAGATTGACAGAAGATTTTATGGTCAGGAACAGGACTTCTGGAAGGTATGTTGCCAGAATCTGGGATGTCGCCGATCGGGTTTACAAGATTCTGAAAGTGGGCGGCAGAGACCCGGGTTCAATTCCCGACTCAGGCGACTGACTGTGTGGAGTTTGCACGTTCTCCCCGTGTCTGCGTGGGTTTCCTCCGGGGGCTCCGGTTTCCTCCCACAGTCCAAAGATGTGCAAGTCAGGTGAATTGGCCATGCTAAATTGCCCGTAGTGTTAGGTAAAGGGGTAAATGTAGGGGTATGGGTGGGTTACGCTTCGGCGGGTCGGTGTGGACTTGTTGGGCCGAAGGGCCTGTTTCCACACTGTAAGTAATCTAATCTAATCTAATCTAATCTAAAAAAAACCATCCACAACCTTCCAAGTTAGAGAATTCCAAAGAGTCCTAAATATACAAGTGAAAAAATTCCTCATCTGATTTCTTCATTCGTGGGAATTGCCTTTATTTAATAAATTGAGAATTAAATACCAATTACAATAATGGTGATAATGAAACCATAATCGTCATAAAAATCTCAGTTTCACTAAAGCTCTTTAGAAAAGGAAAACTTCCATTTTATATAGTCTGACTGACATGTGACTCCAGACGCATAAAAATATGACAGACTCTTAAATGCTATCTGAAATGGTCTAGCAAACCTCTCACATGTATCAAACTACAACAGAAATATCAATAAAAATGAAGATAGATGGACCTCCCAGCACTGACCTAGGCATGAGAAACAACAATGGCAAACCTAGCCATGTAAACCCTGCAAAGTCATCTTAACTAACTCCTGGGAGGCTTGTGCCATAGTTGGAGAGCTGTCCCACAAATCAGTCAAGCAACAGCCTGACAAAGACTCATGAGATCATACCTTGAGTAATCACTGCACAGTTTTGTGGAGATGAAGACACAAAGTTTTGAGGACAACCTACATGTTGTGTGACACTACCACTGATCTAACTGGGTTGATTTCAAGCATATCTAGTAACAGAGTTGAGCAATCATGAGCCACTGTGGAAGGCCAGCAGGAGCAGAACTGTGCATAAACACAATATGAAACCTCATAGCCTGGCATATCCCAAATTCTGGCATTAACATTAAGCTTGGAAGCCTGATTCAATAAAGAGTGTAGAAGGACATGCCAGTAGCAGTACCAGACATGAATGAGAAGTCAACCTAGTAAAACTGCAACACACAACTACTTCCATGCAAAACTACAGAAGCAGAGTGCAACAGGCAGAGATAAACACCCCAACAATTAACAGATTTAATCTAAGTTCTCCTGTTCTGCCACATCCAGTCCTAAATGGTGGTGGGCACTTAAACAACTGACATGAGATGGCTATACAAATATCCCCAGCACATCTGTGCAAAAATCAAGGCTGAAGTATCTACACCTATCACTGTCAAAACTGTCAAGTGGATGATACATCTCAACTTTCACCTGAGTTCCCCATCATCATAAATGCCAATTTTCTGCCAATTCACTCCATGTGATACCAAGAAAAGTCTAAAGAAACTGGGTTTTGAAAATATTATAGGCCCTAACAACATTCTACTAATGATACCACAAAAAAGCTATGACAAAGAAAGAGATTATTTGACCCATTATATCTTTTCCAGTGAAAACAAAAATTAAAAGCTGCTATAATCCTAGTTGATGTTACTACTGGACAAGTTAGATCCCAGATTGAAAGCTAGCTTGATGGATCATAATTTGTTTTGTTTCAGTTTTAACAAGGTGATCTCTCACTGAAACATAAGCATGCAACGTTATAGATTTGGTTTTAACAGAAAAACAGAGGTTCATTTCATAAAAGAAATGAAGATAAAATAGGATAAACTGACACCATTTACACATAGAACATAGAAGAATACAGCGCAGTACAGGCCCTTCGGCCCTCGATGTTGCGCCGATCCAAGCCCACCTAACCTACACTAGCCCACTATCCTCCATATGCCTATCCAACGCCCGCTTAAATGCCCATAATGTTTTCTCCAATGAAAACAGCCCCAATTGCCTCAGCCTTTCCTCATACGATCTTTCTACCATACCAGGCAACATCCTGGTAAACCTCCTCTGCACCCGTTCCAGTGCCTCCACATCCTTCCTATAATATGGCGACCAAAACTGCACACAATACTCCAGATGCGGCCGCACCAGAGTCTTATACAACTGCAACATGACCTCAGTACTCCGGAACTCAATTCCTCTACACATTACACAAATTTAGAGATTTTGAAATACATGGCTTTTTAAAAAATTCATTCTGGAATTAAGTGTCTACTGATGTCTGAGAAACCATTATCAATTGTCAGAAAAACCCATCCCATTCACTCATATCCTTTAGGGAAGGGAACTGCAAGGTCTGGTCTACATGTGATTCTAAACACAGCAACATGGTGGACTCTTAACTGTATTCTGGGCAATTAGGGATGGGCAATAAGTGTTGGCCCTGCTCTGTGAATGAATTAAAAAAACAATGATTTCAAAAGAAAATTGAAAAGATATTTGAGACAATACAATTACAGAGATCAAGCCAGAAAGTGTGACTACAGGTTGCTCAACACAGAACTTGCATGGACTCCAAAGATTAAATTCTCACTCCCTGTTTATAATAATTCTTCAAATCTAGTTTTGGGACTCACCCCAAGTGATCAAAAACTCACTGATAAGTATTAGTCACACCAGAACTTCAACAAATATTTTGCTCAATTGCCATTTGAGAACGTACAGAACCAACTTCCACTACGTTCCATATATGGCATCTGGACAAGATTCTACTAATCAACATGAGTTTTGCAAACAAGGAAACTAAAGTTTTATAGCTATATAATTTCCAAAAAGGCTCAATTTTGATTAGACAACATACAATATGTTTCATTTGGATTAATACAAACATTCAATGTACTACAAAGGATTAGATTCATCCTGTTTGAGTGCTAATTAATGAAAGGTTCCTTTTTACTCCTCAATGACCAAGATATGCCAAGATTATGAATAGAATTCATTCATCTTCATTCAGACTAATAAAAAAAAACATTTGTATACAAGTACTTTCAAATTCTATTATCTACTAAAATAGCGCATCAGCAGAACAATAACCAAAGAGAGTCACACAGCCAAATTATTTGCAAAAAGTCAAAACGTTATACTGTATATATCTATCTCCTGTGAACAGAAAGTATACTGCAATCTAATGCCTTATTTTAAAAAAACAAATCTAAACTAACAATTTTAAATGAATTATATATGTACAATTTTCTTTTCTAAAGAAGTATTTGATGATTATTTTTAGATGATAGAAGAAATGCCAGGCGAGCTTCAGGTATTTTCATGATAATGGTCTGGATTATGCTGTAGTAATGACCATGAACTTGTCAGCATCACTATCATTACTTCACTAAAACTGACAGCATCTTTGGAAGTCGCCACATGCTCAGAATGCAATGGAAATCCAGAAGTTATTGTCAGTTTTTATTCTATACTTGTATATAAGGTGAACTATGGAGGTATCCATCAACTGTATTCTCCATTGCAATTATGATGAGAACTTCCACCTCTATGTTACTAATCTCATTTTAAAAAACCCTGGAAGAGTGTTGCATCTTGTTCAACGTGGCGTAACTAGGTTTTTCACTTCATGCTGTCTTCGGAATTATTGCCAAACCCTTTTACTGAAAAGTTAAGAGGACACCCATGGAATGTCAAAGTTTGCCATAATCATTTTCTCTCAGTTTCCACTTCCTTTTACTTGGGAATGACAAGAATGCGGTTTGACCTTCTTTCTCAGTCACCTATTTATCGTATGATTCAAGTCTCTCAGCATCCCTTCCCACCGAGCCTGTCTGCTTTTCTTTGTGGTACTCCAATATGTATCATCACCTCATCACATATTGCCCCTCTCCCTCTATCATTGCAAAGGATGACCGTTCCATTTTATTTTCTCCTCAAGTACCTTCTTCAATGCTTTCTCAATGTTCACTGTCTATACTGGTCCCTGTTGCTCCAATTTCTACAAAAGGATTTTTTTAAAAAACCCACATTAATTATATTTTTCTTTTCTTTGACATCTATCTTAATCCATACATAGTGATTTATTTTGCCTTATGAAATTTTAAAAGTGAAGGAATTCCATGGATTTAAAATTCTGGTTTGCTATCCCTGCTATCAGATTTAAGCTTCCAGCAAGGAAGGGAAAATTCCTGCTAAATCTTTGTGGATAGTTTTTATTAACATCAGTGGCAAGTTCCTTTGTCTTCTTATTGACTGCAAAACTCTGATCATTATACAGAAAAATATAATTGAACAACTGGCATTACAGTATGATGCAGC
Organism: Chiloscyllium plagiosum; assembly: GCF_004010195.1. Classification (NCBI taxonomy): domain Eukaryota; kingdom Metazoa; phylum Chordata; class Chondrichthyes; order Orectolobiformes; family Hemiscylliidae; genus Chiloscyllium; species Chiloscyllium plagiosum. The sequence continues at coordinate 46,589,402 of NC_057733.1, read as the reverse complement.
ACAAATCAGGCCATTCAGTCCTTCAAGGTCTGCAGCGTATTCATTTTCCATGTTAATCACTGGAACTAATTTAATTTCTTTGGTGCCTCTCCACATTCTTTTAACTATATAATGATTGACATTATTTGTTTTTTTTAAGGGACAACTTCAACAATAATCTCAGCATTCCATATTTTAACCATTTTCTGCACAAAGAATCTTTCTAACTTTCCCCCATCAAGTCTATTTCTGGACTTTCTTAAACTTGCCTCAACAAAGGAAACCAACTTTTTTTTTATGTGAACAGTTGCATTTTGTAAGTTTGAGATACCCTCTTCTCATTCTTCTAAGCCCCAGTCAATATAGCCCTAACTGATCCAGTATCTCTTCATATGCCAGTCCTGACATCCCAGGAATCAGCCTGGTAAACCTTTATTACACTCCTCTCTCAGATAAGGATACTAAAACTGCACACAATATTCCAGGTTGGAGGATGAAGAAGCGTTTATGCCTGAAACGTTGACTCTTTTTCCAGCACCGCACTCTTCAACAATATTCCAGGTGTGGCCTCACTAAGGCCGGGTACAATTGCAGCAAGACATTTGAATCCTCTTGCTTTGAAGACCAATATATCATTTATCGCCTTCAACGAGCTGCGCGTTTACTTTCAGTGACTGGTATAGAAGGACACCCATACCTTGTTGCACCTCCCCCTTTCCTATTCAGATAATAGTCTGCCTTTCTCTTTATCCTACCAAAGTGGATGACCTCATATTTATTCACATCATGCACTTATGCACTCACTCAACTTGTCCAAATCTATCCTCACAGTTCACTCTCCACTCAGCTTTGTATCGTCTGCAGATTTGGAGATACAGTAGGTCCCCACCCCAACCCCATACCCATGGCGGATAAGTTTCAAAGCCTACTGCGGAAGCCTGAAACCACAGATAGGAGTGAACCTATTCTTCTCAATGGGAAATTTACCTTCCCAGGAGCCCCAGGTTCCGATAACATGGTCGGGCCACGGTAAACTGAAACCACGGAAAATGATTCCGCGGATACAGGAACCGTCCTGTATTACATTTTGTTCGCTCATCCAAATCAATACATATTCCACATTTCTGTGGTCTAAGCACAGATTTCTGCAGTATCCATTCATCACTGGTTGCCAGTAGGAAAATGACCCATTTATTTTAACTCTTAGCTTCCTGTGTGCCAATCAGCTATCTATCCATGTCAGTACACGACACCAAATCCTACGCACTCTAATTTTACATGCTAATATTGCTAGATATTAGACACCAAATATTGGTGCAATTGTATGTGCCAACAAGTTAATTCAGCCCCAATATCAAACACACAGTTCCTTCATAACTTGCCCAAACCTCCACAGAGTTTCAGTACTGAGATGATTGCCGAGTACCGAGGAATATTAGCTATAAACTGTTAGAATATGACATTGTTCCATTCCGTCAGTTGTTTGCAAACTCTGTGTTATGATGTTTCACAATAATGAAAATAAAATTATATACTTGGAAAGTATAATAGCATTGAGACGATGAAATAATGGAAATTGTGAGACGGGCATGAAGAAAAGCTCTAAACCAACAGTCAGTAATCTGTCCAAGCCAACTGCGTTTTCCTTCACAAAATACTGACACCATTAAAGCTGCAGGATCCTTCACAATTACTGCCAGCTACAACTATCAAAAAAAAGCTTAAATATAACTGTAATACCCACAAAATTAACTATTACCGCATGATCACAATACTGCACTACATAGATGATATGACACATTATGTCTAATAGACCTGCTTACATTTTTGGGTCAATTATATCAACCTTCAGAGTTCTAGTCCATCCATTAACTGAAAAACAATTGACTTTGGAGAAAGGCTTGTTTGCACAAAGCTGATACTTCCAAAACACAATTTAAGATCCCAAGAAAACAAATGCATAAAATAGCTTAAAACGAAGAGAGAATAGGGGAAGTAAAGTAAGTGCAGGAAGGTTATTATGGTACCACTCTGATTTTGACTGGATTTATTATTATAATACTGGCTGATTGTCCTAGTACACAAATTCATGAACAAAGGCCCCAGTGCAGTCTTCATATTAAATGAAGTTACAGAGCAGGAGATAACATAGATGGAAATTCAATCTTCATTTTTAAGTCATATATTGTCACTATTTGTGTATGCAACTGCTACAAGTTCCTATGTCTGCATTTATAGGTAAAACTGCATAAATGTGCAAACATTAATTCCAACCTTTTGCCAATGGTGACAACAAATTCCCACATGGTGAAATGCTTTGTTTCCAGAATGAGAAACTTACATTATTAATGTGGAAATAAGAATTTAAAAGTTCACAGCAAGTGTCCACAGGTGAAATATGTTTAATATTAAATAAAATTAAGATTTGTTTTAGAATCAAAACATGTGATTTGAGTAAGTTTAAGCATTGCATTATTAATCTCATACTCTAGCAATAAAACAAGACCAAAGATCTTGAAATGTTATATCATAACTTGTATCTTAAGGTCAGTTCAGGAAAGAATCTACCACAACTACCCAATTTGGTTTATACAGAGCTTTGATTGCACAATGTTTTGGTGATTGCTAATACTTTCAGGACAAGAAATGTTGCCCCAATCAAAATAAAAACCCAAAGCACTTAGAGGGACTACAACGTTACACTGCGCCTTGGGCCCCAATCGGTTCACAGAGTTCTACAGATGTCATTCAGACTGCAGTGATAGCAAGTTATTGGCCTTTACTAATTAACACTGTATTCATATTCTGGGCTGCAACATACAATTTCACAATACCGCCCCAAAGATATTTTGCACGCTTATTTGACATAATTCTTTAAATATTTTGCAATTAAAACCCTGACGTCCCAAGAATCACTATTATAAATTTGCAGGATTATATAAGTTCTCACAAATGTTCACTTTGGAAGCTACAAGGAACATAAGTAGTCAAAATGATAGAATTTAACTAATATCAATCCCTCCCACAGTTAGAATGAAATTGACTAATTGTATTAATAGCCTTTGGCTTCACTGCATTGTCGGAAAAAATATATAGGGTATGAAACAACTTCCAAACTCATTACCAAAGTTTATTTGTAAAAAGCAGAAGGTGCCCAATCTGAATGGATTTTATAGGTTTCTGGCACAAGTACACAGCAATTACAGACTTCAAACTCAACATCGTTAGATTATCAATAGCATGTTCTAAGTGTATACAATGCCAATGATAAATGTTTCAACTTTTAAACAGATATATGTTGACCTAAGCGTAACATAAAGTTCCCTCTATATTGCTACTGTTCCTCAACCACAATTCTAACTTAAGAAAAAAGTCACATAGAGCCATGAGTTATTTCCTGAAATTAAACTGCGAGAGGTATTGAAAATATCAGTAAATAATGGAGAATTCTACACTGTAGTCATCGGTCAAATTCTCGTTTAGGAACCTCAACAGAAATTGTTGCTGAAAGTCAGCAGGTCTGGCAGCATCTGTGGGAAGAAAACAAGAGTTAACGTTCAAGTTCGGTAACTCTTCATCAGGAAAAATGCTCTAAAATCACACCTTGTACCCTGGTACAATTTGTAATCTGATGAAGAGTCACCAGACTCGAAATGTTAACTCTGCTTTCTTCCTACAGATGCTGCCAGACCTGCTGAATTTCAGCAACAATTTCTGTTTTTGTTTCAGAATCTCCAGCATCCGTAATTCTTTATGTCATTTCAGAAACATAAGATATAGCAAACTTTGTTTTATTAACACTTTATGAACCAGCACTCTCAAAAACAGGAAAAATTAAATACCATGCAGTTTACTGTATTATTCCAACCAAATTTTACAGTATAATTTATTTACCTCAGTGTAAATATAATTTTTTTCAATCAAATGGCCACATGAAATATCAACAGGTGACTCAATTTCAAGTCAATTTCTCCTGAAACTGCAATCTACCATGATGTCAGAGTAGTCAGTTGAGGACTCGAGTGAGAAGGTTCTCTGTCAGTAAGTTCTATTTAAAGCAAAGTTGCAATCTTATTTAAGTGATATATAAAGTATAACAGTGATGTGTATAGCCCCTGGACTATGTTACTTAATGAGTGGCTTAACACTGATTATGTGGACTTCTTGATATTTGATCAACCAGCACACTCCTGGTCCCATAGGTGTCTGTGAATAAAATGTTTGTTGTACTTAAATTCAGGATCTAAACTATAGGGGCTAAATATTAACCAATCAACACTCATGCTATACTAACAGCTGGTAGAGGAGATGGGGAGAAAATATTAAACAGTTAAAGGAAATTCAATTCCAACACAGCAATGGATATGAGGGCAGCAGAGTGGCTTGCCTTGAAGAGGACTCTCACAGTGCAATTTGATGTAAATTAACGGCTCCTTCCATTGATCCATCTGTTCCCACTTCAGTTCCATTCTGACCTGCTAGGCAATGTCTTGAAGGTTGCCCGGCTACAGTCTTCCTCTATTGGTTTCCCTCCTGTTCATTTGACAGCTATCAGCTTGGTAGACTGACACACAGGAGAGAGAAATTTCTCTCATTAACATTGGTAGCACAATTTTTTTTTAAGAATCCCGCAAGTGTGGAAACAGGCCATTGGGCCCAACAAGTCCACACCCACCCTCCGAAGAGCAACCCACCCAGATCCATTCCCCTACTCTATTATTCCATGTTGAGCCCTGCACCTAATCTACATATCCAGGAACACTACAGGCAATTTAGCATGGCCAATTCACTTAACCTGCACATCTTTGGACTGTGGGGAAAAACCGGAACACCCAGAGGAAACCCATGCAGACACGAGGAGAATGTGCAAACTCCACATAGACAGTCGCCCGAGCTTGGAATCGAACCTGGGTACCTGGCGCTTTGAGGCAGTAGTGCTAACCATTGAGCCACCGTGCATGCTTATCCTTGCCATTGTTTCAAATTTTGGCATCATCTGTACCCTGTTCACCTCCGGTATTGAAGTCAAGGCTTATGTAATTATGGACCACTATCCAGGACATTGGTGCGACTAACTCCATTTTCTGTTCACCAGTGGCAGTCCTGCAGACCCAAGTAAACTACAGATACATACTGGATTTAGTATCATATATGTCAGAAGCAAGTTTCCAGCCTTCTGGAATCCAAACTAAATGACTAATACTACAGTGACCACAGAGAGACATGTTTCACATCGTCGTGACTATATTTACACCATGATATTTTTTATCGAGTATGTGAATGTTACAAATCATGTTGTTAAACCACTTACACAGATTGTTTGCAGAAATGGTTGTTCAAGCAGATCAAATATGTTACTAAGCCGCACTGAAAATTTTACACCTCTTGATTGGCAGTACACACAGATTTTGTTCAATTCTGTTTTATCTTTCAATTCAAATCCGGACAAGCACAATTCGTTTGAAACTCAAACTCAATAACTACATTGTTTTGTAAAGGTTCAAAATCTTTCATCCAAACTTATGACTAAATGAAACGACAAACTTCAATAGGGAAATCAAGAGTCACCAGGAAAGGGCAGGAAAACGGACATGAGGAATGTCAGGTCAACCGTGATCCCAATGAATGGTCAATCAAGCTCAAGGGGCCGAACGGCTTTCTCCAGTTCCTATTTCTTATGTCAAAGTTGACAGTTCTTAAAAATGTTTAAATTTTATATTTCAGTGATAGAATTCACATACTTTAATTCACAGGTACGATTCTACATAAAATAAACTAATTCTGAGTAAAATGGTGGCATAGTGGCAATATGACTGGACTAATAATCTAGAGGCTCAGGCTAATGCTTTGTGAATGTGGGTTCATTGGTGACCATTGTTTCAAATTTTGAAACAGTATCTGGTTCACTAATATCCTTTAAGAAAACTGCCATCTTTATCTGGTCGTCTACATGTGACTCCAGGGCTACTCTTAATTGTCCTCGGAAATGTCCTAGCAAGCTATTCAGTTCAAGAACAATTTAGGTCTTGCCAGTAACACCATTATGCCATGCAAGACCAACAAAAATTCTGAAAATTTATCATAATGTACTGTAAAAACCATGATAAAAATGCTTGAGTTTTACAAATCCAAATACCACTGAAACACAATTTTTGGGCACTGTGAATTTAGAACAGTCTTTTATATGGAACTTGTTCCAACCACCAGATGCCTCAAAGAATTTAACAGACAACAAACTGCATTTGAAACAAAAATGAAATTGCTGGAGAAACTCAGCAAGTCTGATAGCATCAGAGGAGAAAAAGTAGAGTTAACATTTTGGTCCAGTGTTAAGTGTAATCACTATTGCAATGCTGGAAATTGGCAGCCAACTCACACATTATAAAATCCCACTTACAACAATGTGATAATAACCTCACTGCCTGTCTCTTTGATGTTGATTAGAGGATAAGTATTGGTCAGCACACTTGTGACAACTCCCCTTCTTTTCTCTGAAATAGTGCCATGGGAGTGGGCCATCCATTTAAGGTCTTAACCAAAAGATCACTCCTGCAATAATACAGCACTACTTTATGACTGTCTTGGACTATTAGCCTTGATTTGTATGCTTATACCCTAGAATATCTCAACTCAATTTAAGCAACTCCAGAATTTGGGGTTTAAGAGTTATGCATTCAACTGTAATACAACTAAGACCTTTTTCAATTCATCCAAACGCTTTATCAAAACAGATTACAGCAAACCACACATCAAGTACACAACTTTAAATGATTATATTGGATGTCATGACTTGAAGGTGCCAGTGTTGGACTGGAGTGGACAAAGTTAAAAATCACACAACACCAGGTTATAGTCCAACAGGTTTATTTGGAAGTACTAGCTTTTGGAGCACTGCTCCTTCATCAGGTGCACCAACACCCACTTATCACATTGTTACCTTGGCATTAAATTAATAGTTGTGTTAGTAGGCACAGTTCCCACCTTCCAAACACCGCTGGCTCACCAAGAGGCTGGAACTCCACTGGACTCTTTTTCAGACACTTATGACTGCTTGCCTTTGAACAATTTCCGGTTTGGGATGGCTGTTCCTAATTATACACAAAATCCACTTGCTGAGCTGCCAGAAGAAGATGCCAATGCATCCCTGGAACTTACAAATCCTCTTGTCTCTGAAAATCAGTTTTGGATTGGCTAGTGAAGGAAATTGCATCATTATTGAAACACTCAATTCTGAACAGTTGAAGCAAAAGTTGTATTTTGAACTATCCCTAAATTCTAGAATACAGGATGGGTTTAGAGTTCATTTCTCCCAACTGTTTTAGAATATAGCTGCTGTTGCTGTTCAAAATTGGGGTCATTCATATCTTTAAATTAAAATAATTATCACTTCCACAAATGAAACACTTGATTGCACCTACAATTCACAGTTTAACCATTGTAGTTTTCTCATACCCATGTTTCACTGCGTAAACGGTGCTCTTCTTGAAATTTCTGTCAACATTACTTGTCTCACTTAGCTTCAGCAACTTATGGCTAACATGGTATCCTTGGAAACATTTTAAGGTAATTATGCAGTGGGTTGTGGTTGTGATGGCCTGGAATGTGATGGAAGCAGATTTAAAAGTAACTTCTAAAAGATGCTTGGATGAACACTTGATGGAGACAAAGTAGAACAATGGGAAAAAATAAAGGAAGACTGACTATATCATCCTGAAGCTCAGCTGAACGCTGAAAATCAAAAAGATGATGAGTCACCCAAAGGATATTCCATCAACCTGTCAAGCTCCACACCGTCCTCAGTCAATAATGGCCAATTTGGTGATTCCTTTCCAACTCATAATTTATTAAGCTTGATACAGTTTGAGATACTAGAGTCTACAGGATGCAATGAATGATTAGGTACCACTTCAGCACACACTTGCATTAATTGGCACCCATGTTACAATAATACAAATGGAAAATTCATTGACCTCATCTGTCACACTGGCAATGCCTGCACCAGAGAAAGAAAAAGCAAATTGTCTCTCACAACCTTGCAGAAGTTCAGATCTTTTTGTAAACTATAGGAAGTTACAAAAATTAAAATGTTCTCTTGCCCTCATGCCAGTTGTCAGCCAAGTAAACTTACCATATATACTCGTATATAGATCGATCTCACATATAAGCCAACTCTTTATTTTTGCCCCAAAGATCTGGTATCTTTGATATATCTCGTGTATAAGTCAACCCTAGTTTTTCAGGGGTCTCTTCCTGACTGCATATGCAGCTTTCAAGGGCATGATTTGCATATTTTTGATTCAAATGCAATATCTACGTCACGACATGTTGCAAGCACCAGTATACAATTGCGCAATGTGATTTTCAACCAGTTAAATTGAATGTTGATAACTATATATATGTTTATGTAATATGTAGATACATATATTTGACTTGTGCATGCAAATATCTATGGTACCTTATGGCAGCCCTTGACCTTGTCTTTCCACTGATGCCTCCGTTTCTTAGAAGTAGGTGTCGAATACAGTTTGTGCTCTGTACTTACTGTAAAACTCCCCCAAAGTTTTTCTGACAAAATGGCATCATGAAAAAACAAGCACACAGCACAGTTTAAACTAAAAGTTATTGAAGTTGCAGAGAAGAACAACAATAGCGTAGCTGCAAGGGAGTTCTGTTTGAAAAATCTGTTCGAGGTCAGAGAAAAAAAGCCACACAGTTAAAGGCTATGCCAAAACAGAAGTATGCCAACCAAGGAAATAGGAACAAGTGGCCACAACTAGAAGAAAAGATTGCTCACTGGGTAATTCAGTGTCGTCAGACAGAAGCACAGTGACTTGACAATGTATAATACGTGCCAAGAACGAAGCAAAAAGAGATGGATTCAGTAATTTCAAAGTCAGTTCTGGATGATGCAGTAGGTTTATGAAAAGGTATGATTTAGTGCTTAGACAGAAAACCAACACTGCCCAAAGTCTACCAGCAGAACTTAATGACAAGTTAATTGGATTCCATCGCTTTGCAACCAGAAGTCGGAAGAAAAACGGGTACAGGCTCTCAAGTATCAGCAATGTTGATGAAACCCCAATGAAGTCTGATATGCCAGAGAATAGATCTGTGGACAAGATCGGAGCAAAAACAGTTTTGGTTAAGACTTCTGGCCATGAAAGGAGTCAATTCACTGTTGTACATAGTTGTATGGCAGATGGAACAAAGTTAAAGCCGATGGTGATCTTTAAGCAGATAATTCTGCCCAAACAGAAACTTCCAAAAGATATTGTTATCCTCATCCATGACAAAGGGTGGATGGATGAAGGTGGCTGCAAGACTTGGATTAGGGAGGTGGTCTGGAATATGCGATCAGGATGGACTTAGAAAGGGAAAAAAAGCTCACTGGTTTTGGATATGTTCAGATCACAGAGTGAAAAGTGTTATCAGTGAACTTCAAGCTAACAATACTGACATTGCAATGAAACTTGGAGGCCTTACGAGCATGGTGCAGTCACTGGACGTTAGCATCAATAAACCTTTTAAGGACTTAGTACGGAAGAAATGGGATGATTGGATGCAAGAAGGAGAAAAAAGCTTCACAAAGGGTAGCACCCATGTATGCTCCATTACTTGCAACTGCATGTGAGTGGATTGTTGAGCCCTGGAAGGGAGATGAAAACTGAAATTATTGTGAAAGCCTTCAAAACATCTGGAATTTCTAGTGCTTTAGATGGTGCGGAGGATGACTATATATGGTCAGATGGAAGTGATGACAAATCAGTTGATAATCTCGAGAGTGCAGATGAAGATGATCCATATGACGATATGCTTGACCCAGATGACTGGAATAGGTTATTCAGTGGTACAACTGATGACAGTGAACTTGAAGGATTCTAGTGGACTTGTGCATGGACATGTAACTTTTGTTTTAAGCAGCTATCCCATAATATTTGTGATACTCACTGAGAAGAGATTTTTGCTGTGAATATCAGTTTTTTGATTTAAAGCGTATATCGTATATTATTAAGTTTCATGCAGTTATTTCTTAATAAAATATTATCAGTCTTTGTTCTTGTTTTTGCTGCTTCTCTGTTTTTATTTCATGAATTGGGTGTTGTATAGATACCCATGGTAGATGGCCTGACCACTTGTTGATATGCCTATTAACTTTTATACATATGTGTTGACCTACATCCACTTTATGTTACTGGTAACTGGAAAACGGTATGACAGTGCCGTTCTACTGTAGCAGGCAGAATGGAGACAGTTATTTTGAGGATCAGTGTTCAATAACGTCCACAATTCTTTTTCCTTTTATTGTTTACTATTTTATATAGAGATCTGGCTCTTGTTTGTCCACTTCTTTGACTCATGCCAAACATGCATTTTATCCCCTCGAAAACAATACCTTGTGTATAAGTCGACCCCCTAATTTCAGCTAAAACAACAGTCTTTAAAACATAACCTATACAGGAGTATATACGGATTTGCTCGAAGGAAATAGGAACGAAACCATGGAGGCATAAAACAAAAATTTGTTCTGGGATGCATCACTGAGGACTGTCACCCTAAGCAGTTGAATTCATCTTACTTTGGATCATATTCAACATCCAGAATCCCTCAACCAGTACTGATGTGGTGGCAACCGCAACTTTCTTTTTGTCTAGTTCCTCTGCAGTCACTTTGTCATTTTATGACAAGGTGTGAAAATTAAATCCACATTATTACTCTCCAGAAACTCCACAGCAGCTAAATTTCCATCATTCTTTACAAAGTTGTCAACACGCCTTTTCTCGAGTTCCAACAAAAGGTTGTTCATTTGAAAAGTTATTGTTACTTTTCTCTTCAGAGGTTCTGTCTGATCTGAATATTTCCATCATTTTTTTGCATTTGCATTTCAGATTTCCAGCATCTGCTTTTGCACTTCAAAAATCCATCTCTCAGCAATTAGTAGTTCATTGGGCAGAATGGGCAGAAACAAATTTCAATTGATTCATAGATACCTAATGGGTAAATCTACATCAATCTTGAATTAGAAGCATGTGCAAAGGAATGGAAACCAATTTTAAAGCTCAAGTCACTCAGTTTATTAATTTATTAGAAATTCAGAAACTTTCTTTTTCATCATTAGGTGTAAAAACTATTTTATATCTAAATTTTTAAAACTGCTCCAGAAGATAATAGTTTTCTGGAATACTTTGGCTTATGCCTCCTGTAGTCAAATACTTACATAAGTTCATCCTAGTTCAGTGGCAACTTTCTGGGATTTATGTACATGGACACAGAGATCTCTGTGCTCATCTACACTATCAAGAATCTTAGCATTCACCTAGTACTCTTTATTCCTGTTGCTCCTTCCAAAGTGAATCACCTCACATTTTTCCACATTAAACTCCATTTACCACCTCTCAGCCCAGCTCTGCAGTTTATCTATGTCCCTTTGTAATCTACAACATCCTTCAGCACAATCCACAACTCCACCAACCTTAATGCCATCCACAAATTTACTTACTGGCACATGCCCTCATCTAGGTCATTTATAAAAATGATAAACAGCAGTGTCCCCGAAACAGATCCTTATGGTATACCACTTGTAACTGAACTCCAGGATGAACATTTCCCATCAACCATCATCCTCTGTCTTTTTTCAGCTCGCCAATTTCTGACCCAAACCGCTAAATCACCCTCAATCCCATACCTCTGTTTTCTGCAACAGTCTAGCATGGGGAACCTTATTAAATGCCTTATTGAAATCCATATACACCACATCAACTGCTTTACCCTCATCCACCTGTTTGGTCACCTTCTCAAAGAACTCAATAAGGTTTGTGAGGCACAACCTACCCTTCACAAACTGTGCTGCCTACCTTAATCAACTTATTCCTCTCTAGATGATTAAAAATGGTACCTCTTATAACCTTTTCCAACTGAAGAAAGGCTCACTGATCTATAATTACCAGGGTCATCTCTACTCACCTTCTTGAACAATGGGATAACATTTTCTATCCTCCAATCTTCTGGCACTATTACTGTAGATAATGATGACATAAAGATCAAAGCCAAAGGCTCTGCAATCTCCTCCCTGGCTTCCCAGAAAATCCTAGGATAAATCCCGTCCAGCCCAGGGGAATTGCCTAAATTCACACTTTCCCGAATTGCTAACACCTCCTCCTTGTGAACCTCAATCCCATCTAGTCTAGTTGCCTGTATCTCAGTGCTCTCCTTGACAACACTGTCTTTTTCCAGTGTCAATACTGACGAGAAATATTCATTTAGCGCTTCCCTTATCTCCTCTAACTCCACACACAACTTCCCACTACTATCCTTGAATCACCCTAATCTTTCTTAGTCATTCTTTTATTCCTGATACCTATAGAAAGCTTTAGGGTTTTCCTTGATCCTAGCTGCCAACAACTTCTCATGTCCATCCTGGCTCTTCTTAGCTCTCTCTTTAGGTCTTTTCTGGCTAACTTGTAACTCTCAAGCACCCTAACTAAGCCTTCATGTCTCATCCTAACATAAGCCTTCCTCTTCCTCTTGACAAGAGATCCAATTTCTTTAGTAAACCATGGCTCTCTTGCTTAACCACTTCCTCCCTGCCTGACAGATACATACTTATCGAGGACACACAGTGGCTGTTCCTTGAATAAGCTCCACATTTCAAGTGTGCCCATCCCCTACAGTTTCCTTCCCATCGTATGCATCTAAATCTTGCCTAATGGCATCATAATTGCCTTTCCCACAGCAATAACTCTTGCCCTGCAGTATATATCTATCCCTTTCCATCACTAAAGTAAACATAACTGAATTGTGGTCACTATCACCAAAGTGCTCACATACCACCAAATCTAACACCTGGCCAGGTTCATTACCCAGTACCAAATCTAATGTGATCTCACGCCTTGTTGGCCTGTCTACATACTGTGTCAGGAAACCATCCTGCACACACTGGACAAAAATTGACCCGTCTAAAGTACTCGAACTATATTATTCCCAGCCAATATTTGGAAAGTTAAAGTCCCCCAAAACAACTACTCTGTTACTCTCACTCCTATCTAGAATTATCTTTGCTATCCTTTCCTCTACATCTCTGGAACTATTCGGAGACCTATAGAAAACTCCCTATAGGGTGACCTCTCCTTTCCTGTTCCTAACCTCAGCCCATCCTACCTCAAACATCTTTTCTGCCACTGAAATACTTTCCTTGACTAATAATGTCACACCTCCTCCTCTTTTACCACCTTTTCTGCTTTTACTCAAACATCTATATCCCGAAGCCTGCAACAACCATTCCTGTCCCTGCTCTATCCATATCTCCTAAATGGCCATAACATCAAAGTCCCACGCTGCAAGTTCACACACCTTATTCCAGATGTTCCTGGCATTGAAGTGGACACACTTCAAACCACCTTCCTGCTTACCGGTGAACTCTTGCAATCTTCAAACCATATTTCTGACCTCATTACTCAATCTCCTGGACACTGGAACTACAATTTAGGGTCCCACCCCCATGCTGAATTAGTTTAAAACCTCCTGAATAGCATTAGCAAATATTCCCCCCCAGGATATTGGTATGCCTCTGGTTCAGATGAACAAAAACAAAATGAAGAGTTTTTTCAAATTGTTCAGTCAACCTAAAAAGTTAAACCTTTAAAAATTAGTAATAACTATTCAACATGCAACATATAAAATACTTCACCGAAAAGACAAAGTTCAATGGTTGAAAAGCAAATATTTCAAAAACTTAATTAAAAAGGAACCTATTGCAATTTGTAGGTGGTACATTCTTGATAGCCTGGCCATGAAGGTTATTCAATTAATAAATAACATGATCAAATTGACCTGCAAATTTACCTTGCTCTCTGCTCCAGCATGCTGACGTGCAGCTGCAACCATCTCCAACTTGGCATTGTTAGGGACATTGGCAAACCGCCACTGCTGCGACAAATCCAAAACTGTTCTCTGGAACCTAGAATAAACCAACATATCATCAACATTCAACTTTCATCACATATCAGTGTGGTTACCATTCATCCCTTCCAACTACTGAAGAATTAAAGAGAACATTTTTAAGATTTCCATTTCACTTTACTGTCTTACTTGTGTGATTTGATTTTATTTATTGCCACATATACCTAAATAGTGAAAAGCTTTGTTTACGAGCAGTACAGGCAGACCTTAGTAAACAAGAACAAACAGATCATAAGGTGAAAGAAAAACTTAGAGGCATACAGGTTACATTGCACAAAGCATGCACTAGACAAGATCAACATTAGCAAGATCAGCATTATTTGAAGTTAGAGAATCCTTTCAACAATTTAGTAACGGCCAGGAAGAAGCTGTTCCTGAATCTGCTGGTGTGAGAGTTCAAGCTTTTTTATCTTCTGCATGATGGAAGAGGTTGTAGGAGAGCATTACTTTCTAATATTTATCTTAAGAATCTACATGTGACCATTATTTACTAGAATGTTAAGGTTACATTTGGAAGAATAATTTGTAGCAAGCAATATATTTGTAGCAAGTAATAAAGGATGACACATACTGACCTGACCTTTAAAGCTACCACTTTAATCTATCTGAAGGGCAATGCTACTACAATCAGAATGCTGGAAGGAGAGTGTATCGTCATCATTCCTTTATGTAACTCGAGAACTGTTTTGAGCAATATATGAAGAGTTCCGAGGTAGATAAAAGCATATGTATGTGGATGTATGTCGTTTCAGGTGAAATGGTGAGTATACTTATTGTGATGTGAAAGATACCACAATTGCTTGAGACAAGCTGAATGGACCAAACGAACCAGTCGATGTAGCACTGCTCATTTATGCAGAGACAGTTCATGAAACAGGGAATGTTCTGCTGAGATTAAGCATGGCTCCTTGTAGTCTGCCAGGATTGAAGTCACATAGATTTTTAACAGGGCATCAATCAGATTGTTGCCACAGCAAAATAATTTGGACCAAGTTTTGCACTGCTCTAAAACAAAACACTACATCAAAAAGAAAGCTCATCATCCAATTAATACTGCTGGACCAACCACAAACAGAAAGTACTCCTTCTGGTACAAAAATGCCACAATAAGCATAAAAGGTAAATGAGGATTGTCTGTTTTTCAATGAATCTTTCTTTGCTGTCCCGAAATCTTTTTCCATGTCTACTACAGATGAACAAATTGAAGAAATCCGTTTGCTGTCTCTGTGTGTCAGCACCAGTTAAATTTACATAGTATCCTTTTACATAGTTTAATCCACATCAAAAAAGATGATGTTCAGTGAAGAATTCCACCAGTAAACCACATCAATTTGCAAGAAGGACTTCATCAATCTGCTTACAATACTAGTAAAGCCGGAAACAAAAATGCTACTATCTAAATTTTTTCTCAGAGCAAAATAAAAATTGAGCAACAGAAAATAGTTGAAAGCAGACCTTATACAATAACACTAAAAAGTCTAACCCCAATTCAGCCAGCTAAATCCTGGTCTCTAGTGGGCATTACAACTTACATCTACATAACACATCAGGAAGCATGGTGGCACAATGGTTAGCACTGCTGCCTCACAGTGCCAGAGACCCGGGTTCAATTCCCGCCTCAGGCAACTGTCTGTGTGGAGTTTGCACATTCTCCCCGTGTTTACGTGTGTTTCCTACGGGTGCTCTGGTTTCCTCCCACAGTCCAAATATGTGCAGGTTAGGTGAATCGGCCATGCTAAATTGCCCGTAGTGTTAGGTGAAGGAGTAAATGTAGGGGAATGGGTCTGGGTGGGTCGATGTGGATTTGTTGGGCCGAAGGGCCTGTTTCCACACTAAGTAATATAATCTAATATAGCAGAATATCCCAAGGTATCTTACAAAGGCAAGTGATAAAGATACCCAAAGAGACTGGGAGGGTCATTCACCTTAGCTAATTACTCTACGATTCAAAGGGTGGGTGAATGCATGATTGTGAAGCATCAAAGCAAGAGGGATACAGAAATAATACCAGCAGAAATTAGAGCACATGGAAAGCTATGGAAAATCTGTAAGCAACTGCGCAAATTTTGAATTCAAAGCATCAGAATCAGCTTCAAACTATCAATCTGAAAATTGTTACATGGAAGATCAACTTAAACTCTTAAGTCTATTTGGTGTGAATAAGCACAAGCATGAAACCGATTTGATTCATTCAATCTATGTTACCACGGAAGTTGCCAGATTGATCTGGTGCCACACATTGACAAGTACATATCAGTCTGCAAAGTTCCCTCACCTACAGCAAGCGTGCTAAATTGCTCAAGCATGTATTGATTTGCAGTAACTAAGCTTTATGGTCTTAGAAAGGAACAAGCCAAATTCAACTCTGCAGCACATACCCCATTATAAAGCAGCATGTCTGACTGACTCTAAGTATTGTTACACCAAAGGATAGAGACTTAGCTGCAATTATTTCACAAATACGAAGCATTATGACAAAATTATTCAACAAATTTTTAAAAGAGTGATAAGCAGGATAACAATTTGCCTTAGATGCCAGGGTATTAACAATCCACTGTTTCGATCTTTTTTCCCCCACAGATTTAACTATGACTATCACAAAATTGAGGATAATCTGAAATCTTTGGGATGTTATACATGAAAGTTAACTATTTCAACAACAAAAAATAAAATAAACTTATAATCGCAGAGAAGTAGGTTGGCAGCATCTCTTCCAGCACATTTATATTCGGAGATAAAAAAATCAGCCAATATTAGAAGTTCATGAGCTTTAAAGATTCTTACTTCAGACCATATTCCTCGGGATCCAATTTCTGTTTTCTACACACCTCTTCTAAAACCTAATGAACAGAAAAATATATTGACACATAACAATCATTTTGCATCAGAAAAACAAATCATATTTGGCTGTAGCATAAAGTTGGGAATTATAATAGTTATCTTCAGCGGCAAAATCAGATGAAAATCAAAACAAAAAAATGTTCCCTTTCCTTATTTTACTTGACTGGGTTATATGTTGACAGGGGTTCAAACCAAAGTTCAGTGCAGGAGTATCTATCCAACATTGCCTAACTCTAACCAAACCACAACTCTTCAGTTATCTACAAATAAATTCCAAAAGGTTCCTATAACCTCAAATGTATATCTAGCTGGGTTTAAAGATAATGGGCGCTGCTTCCACATCATTTTGAAAATTAAACATTCAATATCTTTTGCTATACTTGCCAATTAGTAGCATATTATTTTCATCATCATACATTCTTAAACAATTTTCCTTTGGGAGATTGAAGGGTGATCTTATACAGGTTTATAAAATCATGAGTGGCATGGATAGGATAAATAGACAAGGTTTTGTCCTTGCGATGGGGGAGTTCAGAACTAAAGGGCATAGGTTTAGGGTTGAGAGAGGAAAGATATAAAAGGGACCTAAGGGGCAACTTTTTCAGGCAGAGGTTGATGTATGTATAGATTGAGCTACCAGAGGAAGTGGTGGAGGCTGGTATAGTCACAACATTTGAAAGGCATTTGGATGGGTATATGAATAGGATGGGTTTAGGGCAATGAATTCTTCCAAGGGGCCACATGAGAAACCTGAGCTGTGTTGGAGGGCCGAACAAACAATAAGTTGAACATAATTCTGCTCAGTATTAGTTTTCTCCCATTGTAAAACGTACTAAATTATATAGTTTTGCACTGAAACTATAATCAAAAGAAAAAGGATATTCTTTTACAATAAAGATATGAAATCTTAAAGTAGGTCAAATACAGAAGAAATAAAACAATAATTTCAGTATTTCATTTTATTTTTAACATGTTAAGCTCACAAACCAATAATGAAAAGTTGTTTCATTATTGTTCAGTATCACAAACAACTGTATACAAAAAGCAATAAGTGCTTTTGATGTTTTTCAATTCATTTTACTTGTTTAGTGAGAAAAATCCAGTCTGTTTTGGGCTTGAACAAGTGCACTGAAATCTGGTTGAATGTCTGAGGTGGATATGTGAAGGACAGCTGAGAGGTGATCATCAGTGATAGAGGGTCTGTATTTGGATTTGTTGAACTTCATCACTGAGGATGTCTGTTCGCATTACAGGTAGATCCAAAGAAGACTAGAATCTTCTGAGCATGCCTCCTCATGTGTAGAAAGTTCTCCTCTTTGAGGGAAGAGTAAAAATCAAGCAGTGAGACTGACCTAAAGTACTCCAGAAGTGTGTCAGACTGCAGGTCAATGAGTTCAAGCTGAACATCACTAGGTGCATTCTCCACATTGCATGTAAATGGGGAAAGAATCATGTGTATTTCATTCTCAAACATTTTCAAGTCTTGAAATCGTCTTGAAAATTCACCATGCAGTGCTTCTAACATAGATGAGTACCTGTGGAGGTGATCAGTTGAATATGTGGCTTCAGTCAGTGTTGGCAAGTGGGTGAGAATGTTGCCCTCCATTTGGCTTGAGAGAAGCTGCAAATTTTCATAAAAGCCTTCACCAAGTTGTACATTTCAAGCACAAAAAGGCCCTTGTACTGCAGTTTCACATTTCGTTCATTCATAAGTGCAGTCACATCAACAGCAAAACCAAGGTCTGCAATCCAGTCTGCATCTGAAAGCTGTGGAATGCCATTCCTTTTCTTCACACAGAAATCTTGAATCTCTTCTCTCAGGTCCCGTACACTTTTCAGCATTTTGCCCAGGCTGAGCCACCTGACAGCTGTGTGGTAGCCTATGTCACGATGTTCAGTCTCATTTTCCTCCAGAAGTGCAACAAACTGCCTGTGATTCAAAGCTCTTGCCCTGATGAAGTTAACTATTTTAGTTACAACATCAACCACATGGTTAATTTTTAACACTGACTTACACAACACTTCCTGATTTTTAATACAATGCAAAAATACCAATTTCTGTTCAGGGTCAATTTCTGTCACTTTATCCTGCATTCTCTTTAAGAGTCCAACATTTTTTCCAGTTAGATTTGGACAACCATCCGTTGTCACACCCGCCAGCTTGTCCCATTTTAGTCTCAACGTGTCCAAACAGGCATTTACCTCCGTGAACAAATCATTACCAGTTGTTGTTCCTTTCATTGACTGCATTGCTGCCAGCTCCTCCGTGATTTTAAAGTCCGTAGTTATGCCACGTACGAAGATGAGTAGCTGGGCTGTGTCATGTACGTCGCAGCTCTCATCCAAAGCCAAGGAAAAAAAGTCAAAGTTGACCGCTCTGTACTGCAGCTGAAGCTCCAGAGTTCTCGCGCTATTCCCAATCCTTCTCGTTACAGTGCGCTGGGAGAGGGGCACATTCTCAAATGCCTCCTATTTCTCTGGGCATATTAGTTCTGCAGAGTCCAACAAGCACTCCTTAATAAACTCTCCATCAGAAAACGGTTTACTGTTTCTGGCGATTTTGTGGGATATGACATAACTTGTCTTGGTGTGAGCTGACATTTTGAGGGCTAGCCAGCAAGCATCACTTTTAGCTGTTTACACACATACACGCGCATGTGCATCC
This sequence comes from Chiloscyllium plagiosum, assembly GCF_004010195.1. Classification (NCBI taxonomy): domain Eukaryota; kingdom Metazoa; phylum Chordata; class Chondrichthyes; order Orectolobiformes; family Hemiscylliidae; genus Chiloscyllium; species Chiloscyllium plagiosum. The sequence continues at coordinate 46,569,961 of NC_057733.1, read as the reverse complement.
ATACGTAAATTTAAAAAAACATCCTTTTCAAAACAAAAGCAACACAGCTGCATTGTGTGCATGGCGTAAATACTTTTTCATTTATGTTCTAATTTAAGATTGACCTCATGCGGGCCGGACAGGAATGACCAAAGGGCCGGATATGGCCCATGGGACGTAAAATGCCCAGGTCTGGTTAGAGGGACATGGGCCAAGTGCTGGCAAATGGGACTAAATTAGTTTAGGATATCTGGTCAGTTGGACTGAAGGGTCTGCTTCCATGCTGTACATCTCAACGACTCTATCGTATTTCAACAATTGAAGAAGAGGTTTCCACTAGAGGTAGGCCAATATTTATCACAGATCATTGGAATAGGAATATTTGACAACTCTGTTTTAAAATATCCAGTATGACAATAGCAGTATAAGAATATTATTTAGCTTTTCCTTGTTTTGTTTTTGGAGTCCGATTTCCAAATACTCCTTAAGTACTTGTGTCAAACTGATTTACACTGTGAACAAATCACAAAGCAGTTACTTCTGATCACCTAGGGATAGTGATTATGTTTTCACATTCTTAAGCAAACAGCAATTTTAGGATTAGACATATCAGATTTTTCAATGTGCTAAGCAGAAATAAGCTAAACAATAAACTGGCTGTCAAGTTAAATATATTTTGTTGCAATTTTTGTATAATAGATTTAGTTCTCTCTTGACACCTAGTTAAAATTCTTTCTATCTCCAATAGTTATGCAGTGGTAGAGTTCATTTCAGATTTGATATTTTAAATTTTTGTCATAATTTATTAAATGTAACAGATAGAATTACTAACATTTTTAGAATCTAAAATGTGACAAATGACTGCATTATTGTGAAATAATGTTGGCCTGAGTTCTTGGTTCATATAGATATATCAGCAGAGTAGATAAGGTAGCTATAAATGTATTTATTCTGATCAAAAGGTTTAGAACAAGGAGGTAGAACCCCAATTTTAAAGTTGAGCTACGCAAAAACAATCTCAGAAGTACTTCTTCACACAAAAAGTGATGAATATTTGAAATTCCCACCCCAAAAAGCAGGTGACGCTGGGGCTCAATCAAAAAATTTTGAACAGTTATTAGTTGGCTTTGTTAGATAAGTACCTTATGGGCTTAGAAAAAAAAAATAGATGGATTTAAGATAAATTCAGCTACAATTTATTGAGTAGGACAGGTTCAAACAGTTAAATGAACTTCTGTCTCGAAGTTTCTAACCTATAGAAAATAGACAAAACTTTCAACTTAGGCCCATCTGTTTGCTTTGATTTTTTAAAAATCCTAAACACTTCTTCCAAAAGAGCAGGGAGTTCTCTGTGGGCTAACCAACATTCCTCCCTCAACCAACAACACAAAAAGATTTAACTGGTCAATCCTTTCATGGTGTTTGTGGTACCATGCTGCGTGCAAATTGGCTGTCGTGTTTGTCTACAAAAGGAACTACACTTCAAAGAGTAATTCATTGGTCATGAAGTACTTGGGGATGTTTTGAACACATAAAAGGCACTATAAATAGAAGCTTTTTCTTCCCTCTTTTAGATTTTTTCTGCCAAAGAAAATGTATTTAAAATTGGTAACCACATCATCTGCACATCATGAGCATGAAGCAGGCAAAGAATTCCACCTTCCCTATGAACACAAGCAACTTTCAAGGAAGTCCCATCCAAAACCAGATGGTAGAACTGAAACTTTGAAGTTTATACACCATGTAAAGAGAAGCTGCAAATGGGGATTTTGCAAGTTTGCAAACTGTGCATTTGAGAAGGGGGTTACTCAACTCAGCCCAAAAGTAGGGCAGCTGGCAAACCTATTTGATGTGAACTAAGGAGTATCTTTTATGAAAAGAGTTTCATTATTTTAAAAGGAGTTGGCATATGAATGCAAAGATATGTAAAGTTTGAAAACAGTTGCAATTTAACCGTTAACACAAGGAAAAAAAAATTTCCAACCCATGCGCAACATATTGTGAAGGTAAATAATTAATACAGAATAACTCACAAGAAACAGTTATATTTGGTCCCCTCCTTCTCCACTCCCAACACCTCCACAGCAGCTTCTCAAGCAATCACAGAAGGTGCAACACTTGCCCGTTTACTTCCTCCCTCTTCACTATCCAAAATTTCAGGCACAAATTGCAGGTGAATCAACAATTTACCTACACTTCACTCAATTTAGTATACTGCCCATATTCATTGCTCACAACGTGGACTGCTCTACAATGGGGAAATGAAATGCAGACTGGGTGACCACATTTGGAATATTATGAACAGGTTTGGGGCACGTATCTAAAGAAGGATGCAGTGGCCTTGGAAAGGGCCCAGAAGAGGGTTACAGGAATGATTGCCAGGGAGAGATTGAGGACTGTGAATCTGTACTCAATGGAGTTTAGAAGGATGAGAAGAAGGATGACTAGTAAGTCTGGATAGAGTGGACCTGAAGGGCATAGCCTCAGAGTGAACGGATGACACTTTAGAACTGAGGTTAGGAGGAATTTCTTCAGCCAGTGGCTGATTAATCTGTGGAACTCATTGCCACATAGGCTGTGGAGGTGAAGTCATTGAGTGCACTTAAAATAGAGATAGATAGGTTCTTGAATTTTGAGGGTTATGTCAAGGCGGCAGGAGAATGGAGTAGAGAAAAATATCAGCCATTCCCAAATGATGGAGCAGATTTGATCAGTCAAATATTCTAATTCTGCTCCCGTATTTTATGGTCTTTGCAGAATATCCACATACTGTCCATAAAAATTACTCAGCTTCCAGTTGCCTGCCACTTCAACACACCGTTGTGCTCCCTGACCAACATTTTATTTCAGCCTGCTGCAATGCTCCAGTGAGGCTTAGCAAAAGCTAGAAGAACTGCATTTCATTTTCCATTTTGGAAACCTATAACCTTCAGGAATCAATGTCAAGTTCAATAATTTTAGACCCTGATTACCTCCTTCCATGTCCTTTATCCTCACTTTCCAGGGCCCATCATGATATGGTCTCCTTTCAGCACAGCCACCCCAATTTAACCTACTCATTGTCCCCATCATCAGCTTTTCTCCTTCACTGGCTTACAACAACCATCTTTGTCTGGCTAATTTCCTTTCTCTCTCGGTTCTCTGCTTCCATCTATCTGGTCACTCCTTTTTCCTCCCAACCCTTGTTATCAGCAGAACTACCATTTTTTTTTAGTTACTATCAGTTGTGAGGAAGGGCCACTGGACTCAAAAAGTAAGAGCATAAAGACGTGCAACATGGAAGCAGACCTTAGGTCCAATTCATCCATGCTGACCAGATATCCTAAATTAATCTAGTCCCATTTGGCAGCATTTGGCCTATATCCTCCCAAACCCTTCCGATTCATATTCCCATTCCGATGCCTTTTAAATGTTATAACTGTACCAGCCTCCACCACTTCCTCTGGCGGTTCATTCCACACACACACCATCCTTCATATGAAAAGGTTACTCCGAGGTCCCTCCTAAATCTTTCCCCTGTCACCTTAAACCAATGCCCTTTAGTTTTGGAATCCCCTGCCCTGAGCTAAAGACCTTGAATATTCACCTATCGACACCCCTCATGGTTTTATAAACTTCTATAAGATAACCCCTTAGCCTCTGATGTTCCAGGGAAAATAGCCTCAACCTATAGCTCAAACCCTCCAAAATCTAGTAACAGTGAAATTGGGCCATTTGGCCCATCAAGGCTACTCCACCATTCAATCATGGCTGATTTCAACCCATTCTCCTGCCTTTTTCCCTATAAGTGAATTTGAAAATTGGGGCAGCACAGTGACTCAGTGGTTAGCACTGCTGCCTCACAGTGTCAGGGTCCCAGGTTCAATTCCCACATCAGGCGTCTGTGTGGAGTTTGCACATTCTCCCAGTGTCTGCGTACACAAAGATGTGCATGTGAATTGCCCATAGTGATAGGTGCATTAGTCAGGGTTAATATAGGGTAGGGGAGTGGGTCTGGGTGGGTTACTCTTTGGAGAGCTGGTGTGGACTTGTTGGGCGAAGTGCCTATTTCCATACTGTAGGGAATCTAAACTCTTGATAACTTTACTAATTAAGAACTTATCTCAGTCCTAAATACATTCAATGACTTGAGTTCCACAGATTAACCACACATTGGCTGAAAAACAATCCTCATTTCAGTTCTGAAGAGTTATCCCGACATGCAGAAGCTGTGGCCTCGGATCCTAGTCTTTCCTTCTAGTGGCAACATCCATTCGATCCAAGCCTCATAGTATTTTGTAAGTTTCAATCAGATTCCCCTCATTTTCATAAACTCCAGTACAGACCCAGAGTCCTCAACTGCTTTCATACAACAAGCCCTTCCGCCCCAGGATCATTCTTGTAAATATCCTCCAGACCCCCTCAAACACTAACACATCTTAGATACAGGTCCCCAACATTGCTGACAACATTCAAAATGTAATCTGAGCAGTCTCTCTCAGTCTCAGCAGTATATCTCTGCTTTTGTTGAAATGTATGCTGACATTACACTTGCCTTCCTAACTGCCAACTCAACGTGCATGTTAACTCTGCTTTCTCTCCTCAGATACTGTCAGCTCTGCTGATTTTCTCCAGCAATTTGTTTTGCTTTCAGCTTGTCATATATGTAGTATGAATGTAAATTAAATAAATGATTAAAATGTGTAACCCAGAGCAATATAATATTTTTTTTATATACACACACATACACAAATAAATATATGTATATAAAAATAATGTAGGTGATTGACAAAATGAGGAGATATGTAACCCATGATCAGCATATTGCTGATATATAGTATGAAGCTACAACATTAATACAGAATAAATGTGGATACCCCCGCCTACTGTTTTGTATATATTGTAGTATGAAGGTAAACCAGAGGAGGATTTATGGTCAATAAAGATTTGCAATCTTAATGTTGCTGTTGCCTGTGTGAGGCGGAGGTCTGACTCAGCTCCAAACGCCAAGGCCCGGTTTTACCAGGGGAGCACAGAGAGGAATCCTTCCCCTGGAAAGGCGGTTGTCAGGAGCGGGGATTCCGGGCCGTCTCTCACCTGTAGCAGCGGTGTACTCGCCGCCACTCTCACCTGCTGCCGCCTGCCATTCGGCGCCAGCACCGTAACCGCCGCCGCCATCCCCGCCGTCGCCATCCCCTTCAAGCGCAGCTGGAACTGGCGCAACGCGCACGCGCCGAACATGAAGGTGCGCGCCAGGGGGCTGACCCCGCTCTCTCTCAGTCACCGCGTGCGCGTTCCAGAGGGAGGGAACCGCCGCGCACGTGCGCGTCACCACCTTGTCGGGGGGGGGGGGGGCGCGCTCGTCACCGCATTGTCGGGGAGCGCGCACGCCGTCGCTGAGGGTGGTCAGCCCTCACCCCCCAACACATCAAGAATCAACCAATCAAAGAATCCCCAGTCCAGCCAATCAGTGCAGCCAGTCCACTGTGTCCAATCACATCAAGAATCAACCATAGGATCCCCAGTCCAGCCAATCAGTGCAGCCAGTCCACTCCATAGGATCCCCAGTCCAGCCAATCAGTGCAGCCAGTCCACTGCGTCCAATCACATCAAGAATCAACCAATCAAAGGATCCCCAGTCCAGCCAATCAGTGCAGCCAGTCCACTATGTCCAATCACAACAGGAATTAAGCAGTCAAAGGATTCCCCAGTTCAGCCAATCAGTGCACCCAGTCCAGTATGTCCAATCACATCAAGATTTAAGCAGTCAAAGAATTCACAGTCCAGCTAATCATTGTGGCCAGTCCAGCAAATCCAATCACATCAAGAATCAACCAAAGGATCCCCAGCCAATCACTGTAGCCAATCCAGCAAATCCAAACACATGTGGGTGGCACGGTGGCACAGTGGTTAGCACTGCTGCCTCACAGCGCCAGAGACCTGGGTTCAATTCCCGCCTCAGGCGACTGACTGTGTGGAGTTTGCACATTCTCCCCGTGTCTGCGTGGGTTTCCTCCGGGTACTCCGGTTTCCTCCCACAGTCCAAAAATGTGCAGGTTAGGTGAATTGGTCATGCTAAATTGCCTGTAGTGTTAGGTGCAGGGGTAAGTGTAGGGGAATGGGTCTGGGTGGGTGCGCTTCGGTGGATCGGTGTGGACCGAAGGGCCTGTTTCCACACTGTAAAGTAATCTAAAATCTAAAAAAAAAATAATAATTAAGCAGTCAAGGATCCCCTTGCCTAGCCAATCACTGCACCAGCCCAATGTGTCAAATCACATCAACAATCAACCAGTCAAAAGGTCCCCAGCCCAGCCAATCACTGTGCCAGCCTAATATTTCAAATCACATCAAGAATCAACCAGTCAAAGGATGCTCAATCAATTAATGTAGCAAATCCAGCAAATGCAATCACATCAATAATCAACCAATCAAGGGTTGTCTAGCCCAGCCAATCACTGCTCAAGCCCAATATGTCAAATCATAGCAAGAATCAGCCAGTCTAAGGATCCCCAGCCAGTCCAGCAAATCCAATCACATCAAGATCTGTGGTACTGCAGAGTCCATGGACCATGTATCTATGGAGTGTGGCACCCTCTTTTTAGTTTTATGGAAAACCTTCTCCTTTGCTTTTGATTGCACTTCAGTCCCACACTCCTGATCTTTGGGCACCCTATGAGACCGGGGCGGATAGGTCAGAGGATCTCGTCGTGGGAGGTGCTCCTGGGCCTGGATAAACTGACCATAAACAGGTCCAGGTAGCGGACCATGGAGGAGGTCATTATGGCCAATTGGCTTCCCTTCTTCCATGGTTACGTTAGACCCCGGGTATCTCTGAAAAGGAGCATGCTGTGTCCATCAACACCCTTGAGCTGCTCAGGGAGAGGTGGGTACTGCAGGGAGTGGAGTATTTGACATTCCCCTGTAACTCTATTTTGATATAATCCCTGCACCCCTCCCTTTACTTTTTTGATCACACAGCATTGCCCTTTGATGAGAAGGGCATTGCTTGTCACTGACCAGCCCTGGCATTTCCTTTCTTCCTGGTGGTAGAAATTGAATGACAATTTGTACACCATTTGTCCTTCACTGTCTCTCACACCTGCACACACACAACTTGGGTCCTGGGGAAGATATAAACATACTGCTTTTTTTTTAATCTTTATTCAAATTCCACCACCAGGAAGATAGGCAAACACCCGGGTGGCCAGTGACAAACACTGCCCTTCACATCAAAGGGCAATGCTGTGTGAATCCCTATTTATATTTTTTTTTTGTTTTGGTGTGTGTGTGCAGGTGTGAGACACAGTGGAAGACACAAAGTGCACCAATCTTTATTCAATTAACATACTGCTGTTAGGTGGTAGTGTGGGGGAAGAGGAAAAAAAGTATAACGAGGAGATAAATAATCCAATCGCATCAAAATTTAACTAGTCAAAGGTTCACCAGCCAATCACTGCACCAGCCCATTACATCAAATCATATCAAGAATTAACCACTCCCCAGCCCAACTAATCTTTGGAACCAGTACAACAAATCCAATCACATCAAGAATCAACCAGTCAAGTGATCCTCAGCCCAGCCAATCACTGCTCAAGCCCAATGTAGTCATTTATATAAATGACTTGGATGTGAACATAGGAGGTAGAGTTAGTAAGTTTGCAGATGACACCAAAATTGGAGGTGTAGTAGACTGTGAAGAAGGTTACCTCAGATTACAACGGGATCTTGATCAGATGGGCCAATGGGCCAAGTGGCAGGTAGAGTTTAATTTAGATAAATGTGTGGCGTTGCATTTTGGAAAAGCAAATCAGAGCAGGAGTTATACACTTAAATAAGATCCTGGGAGTGTTGCTGAACAAAGAGACCTTGGAGTGCAGATTCATAGTTAGAGTCGCAGGTAAATAGACGTTTGGAATGCTTTCCTTTATTGGTCAGAGTATTGAGTATTGGAGTTGGGAAGTCCTGTTACAGCTACACAGAACATTGGTTCGGCCACTTTTCAAATATTGCATGCAAATTTGGTCTCCTTCCTATCGGAAGGATGTTGTGAAACTTGAAAGGGTTCAGAAAAGATTTACAAGGATGTGTCCAGAGTTGAAGGATATAAACTATAGGAAGAGGTTGAATAGGCTGGACCTATTTTCCCTGGAGTGTTGGAGGCTGAGGGATGATCTTATAAAGATGTATAAAATCATAAGTGGCATGAATAGATGGGGAGGGGGAGTCCAGAACTAGAGGGCATAGGTTTAGGATGAGAGGGGAAAGATATAAAAGGGACCTAAGGGGCAACTTTTTCACACAGAAGGTGGTGTATATATGGAATGAGCTGCCAAAGGAAGTAGTGGAGGCTGGTACAATTGCAACATTTAAAAAGTATCTGGATGGGTATATGAATAGGAAGGGTTTCAAGGGATATGGGCCAAGAGCTGGCAAATGGGACTAGGTCAGGTTAGGATATCTGGTTGGCATGGACAAGTTGGACCGAAGGGTCTATTTCCGTGCTGTACATCTCTATGACTCTACATGTCAAATCACAACAAGAATCAGCCAGTCAAAGGGTCCCTATCCCAACCAATCACTGCAGCCTTCAAAGTAAATCTAATCATGTCAAGAGTCAACCACACAAAGGATTCCAACTCTACCCAATCGCTGCAGTCAGTCCAATATGTCAACTCACATCAAGAATCAACCAGTCAAAAGATTGGCTTGGCTGGGATATCCTATCAAGTCAATTGGTGCATGAGATCTCACCCCCCTCCCCCAACCTACCACCCCCCCCCCCCCCACCCACCCCCAGCTCAATGTATTGAACATAAATTTGATACTAAACTCAGTCGTAAAGTGTGAGGAGGACCATGGAGAATTCCAAAAGAATATTAACAAGTTGGTGGGGTGGACGGATAGATGACAATACAGAGAAGTGTGAGGGGATGTTCAGAAAAACATTGAAAGACAATATAAAATAAAAGGTACAATTCTAAAAGAGTTGCAAGAGTAGAGGGACTTGGATGTATATTTGCACAAATCAATGAGGGTGGCAGGACAAGTGAAGACAGCATAGTATCCTCAACTCAACTACTCGGGGCATAGTGTACAAGAGCAAGGAGGTGATGTTCAACCTGTACCAGAGCTTGTCAACTTCAAGTATATCCAAGTTTATTCAAGACTTCTTCCTTATTAATTTTGAACTCTTCTAGTGACAGAGTAATCTTTTCTGTCACATGTCTAGACAGGACCCTTCTCATTTGTAGAGACAAATGCAAATTATTCATTAAATACCTCTGCTATGCCCCCAACTTCCATCTATGAATTCCCTTTTTGGTCTCTAATTGGCCCTCCACATCCTTTATTTATCTAATCTTTTATTATTTATATGTCTATAGAAGGCTTTATGTTAGTTGCTAGTCTTTTCTCAAAAGTCCTCTTTACTTCTCTTATTTGCTTTTTCATCTTTTCTTGTTGGATTGCATATACACTGCTATAGAAAACTGGATGTAGGTTTGCTCACTGAGCTGGAAGGTTTGTTTTCAGACGTTTCATTACCATACTAGGTAACATCATCAGTGAGCCTCCAGATGAAGCACTGGTGGTATCCTTGAGTTGGTGATGTAATTTCCTGTGGTGATGTCATTTCCTGTTATTTTTCTCAGTAAAGAAAACTCTACTGAGTGCAACCTTGGAACACCGTTGCCCCTTACACAACCAATATCCTAGTCTATTCTGAGTAATTCTAAACCCTCATTGTTACCACTCTGTAATGTCGGCATTTCTTTAGAATTTCCCTGAAGATTTGTTTCTCCATACCTTTTCCACTGATTGGTGATCTATAGACTACATCAAACAATATTGTTGTATCCATTTTATGCTTTATTTTTAATCAAATTGAGTATGTCCTTGAACCTTCTGAGACATTCTGTGACTCCAGCACAGTAATGCCCTCCTTAACCTGTGAGTGGGACCAGTTGATCTTCTGTAATTACACCGGCACCACTCCCCACCTCTTCCTCCGCTACATTGATGACTGCATTGGCGCCACCTCGTGCTCCCGCGAGGAGGTTGAACAATTCATCAACTTCACCA
>NC_057733.1:46519333-46559297 GCF_004010195.1 Chiloscyllium plagiosum | reverse complement strand
TCCCACTCTGCCGAGGATATGGAGGTCCAAGGCCTCCTTCACAGCCGCTCCCTCACCCCCAGACGCCTGGAGGAAGAACGCCTCATCTTCTGCCTCGGAACACTTCAACCCCAGGGCATCAATGTGGACTTTAACAGTTTCCTTATTTCCCCTTCCCCCACCTCACCCTAGTTCCAAACTTCCAGCTCAACACTGTCCCGATGACTTGTCCGGACTTGTCCTACCTGCCTATCTCCTTTTCCACCTATCCACTCCACCCTCTCCTCCCTGACCTATCACCTTCATCCTCTCCCCCACTCACCCATTGTATTCTATGCTACTTTCTCCTCAAACCCACCCTCCTCTAGCTTATCTCTCCACGCTTTAGGCTCACTGCCTTTATTCCTGATGAAGGGCTTTTGCCCGAAACGTCGATTTCGCTGCTCCTTGGATGCTGCCTGAACTGCTGTGCTCTTCCAGCACCACTAATCCAGAATCTGATTTCCAGCATCTGCAGTCATTGTTTTTACCCCAGATTCCCCAGCAGGAGTCTAGCACTACCTTAAGGTTTTCCTCGGACTGCCTGGATGTTACACTTGCCCTTTCTTCCCCCAGTCCCTTAAACTGCAGTATAACCACCTCTGTAAACATGCCATCGACATAACTCACTCTTCCAAATATGCCACAGTGTCTCTTGCTCCCGCTCAATCAGTAGATCAGGTAAATAAACTTCATTAGATTCTTTGAGGATGTTTTTACAAAATATCATATCTCAATGTGATGAACGGAAAGTGATTGACTCCACAAAGCATCTCGCTGCTGTTAAGTCTTTGACGTTTTCTATATCCACAGATTAACTGCTGGATGTTTAATTGCCACCCACATTAAGTAACAGAATGCAAAAAGTAAGTTTAATCAAAAAATGATGATTTGCAAACTTAATTGTTAGTGGCCAGCAACCATACATCAGAAAAGGTAGGTGTCACACACTACCCATGGAAAAATGTCTATTTCACATACAACAGTAACAACTTACATTGATACAATGACATCATCGAGACATAGAATCATAGAGATGTATAGCACACACAGACCCTTCAGTCATGCCGACCAGATATTCCAACCCAATCCAGTCCCACCAGCCAGCACCCAGCCCATATCCCTCCAAACCCTTCCTATTCATATACCCATCCGGATGCCTTTTAAATGTTGCAATCGTACTAGCCTCCACCACTTCCCCTGGTAGCTCATTCCATACACATATATTTCTTTCCCCTCTCACCCTAAACCTATGCCCTCTAGTTCTGGACTCTCCCACCCCAGGGAAGAGACTTTGTCTATTTATCCTATCCATGCCCCTCATGATTTTATAAACCTCTATAAGGTCACCCTTCAGCTTCTGACACTTCAGGGAAAACAGCCCCAGCCTATTCAACCCCTCCCTGTAGCTCAAATCCTCAAACCCTGGCAACATCCTTGTAAACCTTTTTTGAACCCTTCCAAGTTTCATAACATCCTTCCGATAGGAAGGAGACCAGAATTGCATGCAATATTCCAAAAATGGCCTAACCAATGTCCTGTACAACTGCAACATGATCTCCCAACTCCTGTACTCAATACTCTGACCAATAAAGGAAAGCATACCAAACACTTCACTATCCTATCTACCTGCAACTCTACTTTCAAGGAGCTATGAACCTGCATTCCAAGGTCTCTTTGTTCAGCAACACTCCCTAGGACCTTACCATTAAGTGTATAAGTCCTGCCAAGATTTGCTTTCCCAAAATGCAGCACCTCGCATTTATCTAAATTAAACTCCACCTGCCACTTCTCAGCCCATTGGCCCACCTGATCAAGATCCCATTGTAATGTGGGATAAACTTCTATACCTCCAATTTTGGTGTCATCTGCAAACTTACTAACTGTAACTCTTCTGCTCACATCCAAATCATTTATATAAATGATGAAAAGTAGTGGACCCAGCCCAATCCTTGTGGCACTCCATTGGTCACAAAAATGGTCTAAGATTTTATGGTTATATAATGTCAAAGACGTTGGGATGACGGATCAAAAACCTGATCAGAAGTAGATTTTAAGGCAATGTTAAAGGAGAAAATGGAAGTGGTGAGGCAAAGGCATTGGGTGAAGAAATTTCAGAGCAGTAGGAACAAGAACAGAAATCACTGGAAAAACCCAGCAGGTCTGGCAGCATCTGTGGAGAGATATCATGTTAATGTTTTGAATCCAGTGACTGTTTTTCAGAACTGATGGTAGCTAGGTAAATGTTGGTCTTTATGCAGAAGACAGGGTCGGGGCTGGGGGTAAGCCCATAGAGAGAGTAAATTAGTTGGACAGACGGACAGACAAACAAACAGTGGATAATGGTCAGCCTGGGAGAATGAATAGCTGCTAATGGGGACTGGTAATGGCGAACAATGGGTTGTGTGTAATAGCAGACCATGTGAAAGTAAAGCCTGGTGTGTGGGGGTGGGGGAAAGCTTAGGGAAAGCCCTAAAATTGTTGAACTCAATATTGAGTCCAGAAATCTGTTCCCAAGCAAAAAACGAGTTGCTGGTCTTCCAGCTTGCGTTGAGCTTTGCTGGGGTATTCAGGAAGCTTGAGATAGAGATGTTGGCCAGAAAACATGGTGACGTGTTGAAGTGGCAGGCAACTGAAAGCACTGGATCTTTTGGCATTAGGCCTAGATGTGTGAAGACATATGATTGCCTAAGTTGGAGCCAAGGAAGAGGAGGAGGCACAAGAGTGCAGAGTTGGAGAAACATCAATTTCAGGGAGGCTTGGAAGTGGTGACAGATTTGGGGGAAGAGGGTACTAGATCATGAAAAGATTTAAACATGAAAATGAGAATTATCAATCAAAGTAGCTGGAAGACCAGGAACTAACATATGTCAGTAAGGATGTGGGTTATAGGTGAATAGGAATTAGATTTGTCAAAGTTTATCAAGAGTGCAGAATGGGTGAGCAGCCAGGAAAGCATGAAATAGTCAAGTCTGGAGGTGACAAAGGCCAAGATGAGGCTTTCAGCAGGTCTGAAGCAGGATGGGAGATGGATGTTATTATAAAGGCGGAAATAGCTTGTGTTTGTGACACAGCGAAACATGGCATAAGATATTCAGTTTGCAGACAAACAAGACTCAAAGGTTATAATTGATTTATTTTAACCTGATTGATAAAACTTGTGTCCCTAATTAAATATCCTTTCTGTTTTCTTTGGAATCTGCCATTTCCATCTTGTGTTGATTGCTGATTTGAGAGCATTTAAAAATAGTTTTGGTTCAGCATTTTGATTTTTACATCTGCCCAAGATAGACTATCCCTAATTATTAATAATCAGAAATGGGAATTCTAATAAACTCTCTCCCTTGTTGCTCAATGATCAGAGAAGACTGTTGTACACATCCACTGTTTAGCTAATTCCAGTGATCAAATTTGCAAACCATCACAGTGATATGGTTTACTTCATTTAGATATTTTTATTGAAAAGCTTTTTTAAATCTTTTACAAGACATTTATATATAAAGAAAAAATAAATAATACCATCAAAACAGAAAAAGTACAAAACACAAGGCCATAACATAGTACCATTGTCACTAAACAACCCATTATTCTACCAAAACAAACCTATCTACTTAACTAAAACTAAATGACAAACATATTGAATAAATACTAGCTTAAATTACATTCAAGTTACTTGAATTAAATAATGTCTTACTACTTTATTCTATCATACTCATCACACCTCCACTGAGGTTCCCATCCCTGGGAGTACCCCCTACAGTACCCATATTTTTTTCCTTCCAGTCTCCTCTGCCTGGGGCCCCACAGGTGCCCATAAAGATCCCACGGCTACACCACAGCCCTGACAAATATTGCCGACAAGTCAGTTTCAATATAATTTAGAAAGGGCCGCCACGTCCTATAAAACTGTTTGTGGTGCGCCATATTTGTGAGGTAATCTTGGGGCAGATGCTCCATTACCAGCTTATGCCATCCCTGGTGGTTTTTCTGACATCCAATTTAGTAGAATGTTCTTCCTCGCGCAATGGGCAAGGATATTACATAGTCTCTTCCTATGTTCTCCCAGAGAGGGCAAATTTGGCAGCCCCAACAAAAGAATGATTTGGAGATGTCGGTGTTGGACTGGGGTGTACAAAGTTAAAAATCACACAACACCAGGTTATAGTCCAACAGGTTTAATTGGGAGCACACTAGCTTTCGGAGCGACGCTCCTTCATCAGGTAATAGTGGAGGGCTCGATCGTAACACAGAATTTATAGCAAAAATTTGCAGTGTGATGTAACTGAAATTATACATTGAAAAATTGATTGTCTGTTAAGCCTTTCATCTGTTAGAATACAGTGATAGTTTCACTTCTTTCATGTGTAAATCACAAAACAATCAATTTTTCAATGTGTAATTTCAGTTACATCACACTGTAAATTTTTGCTATAAATTCTGTGTTAGGATTGAGCCCTCCACTATCACCTGATGAAGGAGTGTCGCTCTGAAAGCTAGTGTGCTCCCAATTAAACCTGTTGGACTATAACCTGGTGTTGTGTGATTTTTAACCAAAAAAAGAATTGCTGGATCCATGTTAATTTCAATCCCCAGAATGTCCTTTAACTCCCTTACTGTAGCACTCCAATATCTTTGGATCTTGCAACATGACCAATAACAATGTGTGAGAATGCCTATATTTCTGACTTAACTGACTGAATGACATCAGGACCTCTCCCTCGAATAAATTTCCCAACCATACAGTGATACGGTTTAAATGCATAGTGTGGTGCATTAACTCACAGGGCAACCTGTTTTCCTCAGCAAATACAATTTATGTAGATATCTCCCAATAATCCTCATAAAATGGTTATCAAAATAGCAAGCATTCTTGTGAAAGGTTTGCAACATAATAAGAAGCATTGGATTATTATATGCATATAGAAAATACATTATACATTGAACAGAAATAACATTTTAAAAATGTGGAATTTATATCAGAAGCCCAAGGGCATTTAGTAGGGTAATCAACACAAAAAGGTTTTCAGTGACATAATGGTTGCAAAATATTTAAACAAATTCTAGTGACAGATGTAAAGAACATGTAATAAAATTACTTTTAGCTTTGATTATCCAGCAAGAAATCAGTGTTGTTATTCAACCTGCAGATTAAGATTAGCGAAAGTTTATGAAACAGTACTCAGGAGTGAAACAGTTTAAATCATCTTTTATTAGTTTGGTTTAGGAGTGATAATATATACATAGATTAGATCAATGTTAATTTTGACTGTGGTTTATAACCATGATAGAAGTCATGTTGCCGAAACTAGCTGGACAACATGAGGTGAAAAAGCCAGCAGGATTCTCACATTTAATTGTTTATTTCCGAAAAATAAAATTTGCTTCAATCGCAGTTTGCATTGGATATTGCAAAAAGTACAACACAGTCCATGTTATTTCAATATTACATGTGTCTTACTGAGGTGCCTCAATACAATTGCCATTACACATGATATTTACAATATACATTCCATGACAAAGTTACTGCCTAAAGGAATTATGCAGTTTCCAGCTGCTTGGTATACTATGGCAGGTGAACCTGAGACAGAAAAAGGACAGCATTCCTTTTTCCCCAGTACATCTTTGTAGCAGCTGTCCCACGCTTCAGTGCATCCCTCAGTGCATTGTCATGGACCTTGAAACGTGCAGTTTGTAACACTCGCTTGTGGAAAACTCTCTGTCCTGGAAGACCAACTGGTTCAGAGAGCTAAGAGAGTGTCTTTCACCAAGTTTATATTCATCTTGAAGGGTGTCTGTGGGAATACCTCATATAGTACAAAATTCTATGTGTGAAAACTGTTCAGGATGAAACTCAGCATTTACCAGGGCATCTCTTTCCTAGCCTGTTCACAAAGGCACATAACAGAACAAGGTACACTCCCATTCCTCCCCCACCACAGACACTTCAAGGACAACATTTGGGTGGATGGGAGGTGGTGGTGAGACTGTGGGCACGCAGGATGGATCTGACAGGAATGTTATTCTCAGCACCAGCCAAACTACATTTATGAAAGTTCTTATAAGGAGGCACTCTGCTAAATCACTTTGACGGCCTGCTCTGTGAACGATCTGAGAGGATCCACCATCTCCTTTGTCTGCAGGGATTCAAGAATGTCATGCGTGGACCACAGCCTGATGGACTTGTGGTCAAAAGTGTTCTTTTGCATTAATCTCTTCAGGTGATATGGCACAGTCCAACTGCACAGAGTACTCTACTTCAACATGGCCAGTCCCATCCTGCACAACACCAGAGGCATATAGAACCTCAATCCAGAGTGACACTTGGCAGTTGGCAACCTGAGGATCTCAGGATGCAGCCACACACAGAAGTGGCCAATCGTTCTGTTTGGACTTTGAATGAGGGTAGGGTCCGGCTCAGCATAATGATGTCTATGGTCAAAGAACTTGCTGCTACTCCCTGTCCAGTCACATGTGGGAGGAGTAACTACTACTAGATAACTGAGGAAGGGTATTTGTGAATTCAGAATTATTCTGCTTCAACAACACCGAGAGAATCATTCAAATTTTTACCTTTGTAAAAAGTGATTAAAATGACAGGAAATAGCAACAACATATAAAAATGTGGTCGGTGCAATCTCCTGGTGAAAGAAAATAGGCTATCTAAGAGGCTCAGAGAAAAACATTTCAAATGTGTTTACCCTAATTACCCTTTGGAATATTGCAAGCAGATCAAATGACTTGTGGTTGGTTAGTATTTCCAATTATGTTGCTCCATGCGTTCCAACAAAGTTGGGTGAGCTTGGTACATTCAATGGCCTTTTTCCTGTCCACCCATTTTCACTTGTTTGGTGATTGCATTCTGCAGCAAATCACCAAACAGAGACAAAATGAAATCACAAAATGCTGGAAAAACTCAGCAGGACAGACAGCTGCTTTGGAGAGAGAAATTAAGTTAATATTTCAGATCGTTGACCCTTCATCAGAACTGAGAAAAAGTTAAAGATGAAACAAGTTTCAGGCACTACAGAGACAAGAAAAGGCAGAGAGGCACTAACGAAAAGGAAGATTTGTGATAAGATGGATGGCAGGAGAGATCAGATGGCAAAAGGGACAATGGTGATAGAACATTGATTCACCGAACTGTATAACACAGCATGAAGCCATTGAGTCCATTTTGCCTCCGGGGCACTCTCTAAAAGAACTATCCTCTTACTCTCATTTATCTTCCCTTCCCCCATATGAAATTTTATTTTGTTTTTCCTTTTCAACTATTTAACCACTTAACTTTTTTAAACTAATTGCAAATCGTCCTCCCTGCACTGTAAGACATTGCATGTATGAGCTGGTCATGGAATCACCTCCACTATTTAGAGAGTATATTAAAAATTCTGTCTTCTGTAGCATTTAATTCAGTGAGAAATAAAGCTTTTATCGTTTCAATGGGAAAGGAGTTTTGTGGACCACTCTCATTAATGATACCACATTTTAGTTAACTATCGGGTATGATGGCTTCCGGCTGATCAGTGTTTTTTGTAAAGCAAGCGCCTATTCACTTAATTCTAACGGTATTAAAGCTGTATTGTGTGCCTTTGTGCAATGGGTTTGGAAGCTAGCCAGTGGCACTCTGCACCTGTTTCTGATGATGCGCCCGTCTGTGTCTAATGACTGCATTTTTTGTCTATTCTCTTTGATGTAACCCGATCCATACATTTCCATATTGTGGGATTTGAGGATCATAAAACCACATTTGAAGCACGTGCAAATCAAAAATAACCAGAGAAGGAGGTCGCTGGAAGGAGAAAGGTCACATTTCAAATTGCATATGCAAAATATGTACAGTAATAAGTAGATTGAAACCACAACAATGCAAGTGCTGAAAGATTGAAGTGTGGAAAATGATTACCATTCAGCACCATGCATTGGTTGCAATCCTTTTAACTGAAATACAAGGAACAAACTTTAAACCTAAGGAGAATAAACATTGTTCTCAATTGTAATCTGTCTGTTAGTTAGATTAAATTGATACAGACCTACCTAGGAGACATTAACATTTGTATTCTGACATACTACAGCTCAACTTTGCATCATTATTTTGTATGTCAGCTCAGTTTCAGAAACAATTGAATTTTATGCCTATTGGGTGTAATTATCCCTTTATGCTGGAATTCTATAATGCTTGGATAAACATGACACAAACCTCTTGCCAATATTTTTCGCTGAAGCCAATTCAGAAAGTTAGCATCATACAGCTTAAATAATATCCAAAACCAAAATAATGCAGGAACTTGACATTTGAAACAAACTACTGGAGAAAGACAGCAGGTTTGGCAGCATCTATGGAAAAAGAAGCAAAGTTAGCGTTTCAGGTCTTAGATCTTTTATTAGATGGTGGCACCATGGTTAGCACTGCTGCCTCACAGCGCCAGGAACCCGGGTTCGATTCCAACCTCGGGCAACTGTCTGTGTAGAGTTTGCACATTCTCCCCGTGTCTGCGTGTGTTTCCTCCCACAGTCCAAAGATATGCAGGTTAGGTGAATTGGCCATGCTAAATTGTCCATAGTGTTCAGGGGTGTGTACATTAGGTGCATTAGTCAGGGGTAAATGTGGGATAATAGGGTGGGGGTATGGGTTTGGGTGGGTTACTCTTAGGAGGGTAAGCATGGACTTGTTGGGCCGAAGGACCTGTCTTCACACTGTAGGGATTCTAAATAAATAAAATAAGCACGCTGATACCAAAATACATTTATTAACAATCAATGTCAAAAGTATGAACTATCAATTCACTTTGCAGTTGCAGACAGTTGTGCCAGCATCCTTTACTGTAACTATTGCACAGCGACACTAACAAAATCACTACAAGGCTATGATAATAAACTTAACACAGAGAGATTGTTTGGCTCTATACAGCCAAATATTTAGGATGGTTCCAGTTTGCAAGCTCAAATAATACTAAAGTAAAAACAGAAATTAATAGAAATATTCATCACATGTGGAAGTCTTTCAACAGAGAAATAGAATGAAACTTTCAGGACTGAACCTTTCATGAGAACTGAATAAAGCTAGAACCGGGACATGCTTTAAACAAGCATTCTACAGAAACAAGGAAAGGGTGGGCTGTTGGGGGAGTCCGATAGAGGAGCAACAAAAGAGAAGGTTTGCAATAAGGTGTAAATCAAGAAAGATTAAATGACAAGATTGGTACAAGGCAAAATGGGTGGTAATGATTTGAGTAAAGTGTACTTTTCCAGGGGGAAAACCAGGGCAAAATGTATGGAGAGTATGGAGATCCTGGGCAGCCTAAATGTCAGGATTCCCCTCTTGACCTCTTGAGGTTAAGTTCAAAGGAATTCACTGCCCAATAATTGGCATTGGCATTGGCTTGATTGCAGGGAAAGATGATAGATTTAGACATAAGTCTGTCTTTTGTCTCCACTCCAGTATTTGTGTTTGGGTTTACACCCTTAGCCTTCTAAGAGTGATGTATCCAGAAGACTGGGGAGTTATTTAGCCATAGTTAGGAGCTTTGTTCCTGAGTTCACTGTGTGTCCAGATGCCACAGGGTTTGCACACTGCATATCTTGGGAGCAAACCTCCTCTGCATCCCTCTGGATGCAGTCCCTTTAGCTCGGGACTGCAAGGTACCAAGTTTCTGACTGTTACCATGAGGAAGCACAGCTGAGAACTGACAAATAGAGAGGCTTCTTACTGACATCATGTGTTGAAAATGAAAAGTAAACTGGCAAACAAAATCAGAAAGCATACTAACACTCTTCACCCATAGACCAGATCGCATCAACAACTGGGACACACAGTAGGCCTTCAAGTCTTCTTCAGAGAGAGTGTGTCCACTTACATACCAGAGCTGACAGGCAACTGCAACTGTTCTGCCTTGCTCACCTGAGATTCACGGAGAAACTGAAGACAGCAGATGTTGGAGAGTCAAAGTCAAAACGTGTGGGGCTGGAAAAGCGCAGCAGGTCAGGCAGCATTCGAGGAGCAGGAGAGTCGACATTTTGGGTGTAAGTCCCTCATCAGGAATGTGGAGGGAGAAGGGGTCTGAGAGATAACTAGGAGGGTGGGGCTGGGGAGAAGGTAAGTGCAAAGGCAATAGCTGGATGCAGATGGGAGGGAATTGTGATAGGTCAGGGGAGGGTGGAGCAGATAGGTGGGAAGCAAGATAGACAGGTAGGACAGGCCAAGGGAGCGATGACGAGTTGGGGGGTTGGATCTGGGATGAGGTTGGAGGTGTGGGGAGATTTGGAAATTGGTGAAATCACTGTTGATGCCATGTGGTTGTAAAATCACCTGAGATTCAAGACAAAAGTGCATTAAATTATCAGCAGAGAGTTGCTCCACGTTGTCAAATGAACTTTTTCACATTTGTAAAGAGTTTGGTTTGACCATCAATGTCAGGAAGACAAGTGTCTGGCTCCAAAGTGTGGACTTATCAAGAGGGGCAATTGGCAGGTGAACCCTGAGGCAGCAATTTTGAAAGAAACAGTGAACATTGCCATCACTGGAAAGCTATAAGGTGATTGTTTGGGAAAGAAGTGGACATGGGTGATCCTATGGGAGATGCACAGGGTGGGTTGGGAGGAGGATAAATCTACTGGATTTGGGAAAAAGTGATGCCACAGGAACGTTATGAGTTAGTGAGTAACTGCTGTTTGGGACTGAGTGTAAAGTGTTGAAATCAAGAAAAAGTAATTATTTTTAACAATGTGCAATTACCTGCATTTTAACTATTTAAAATATTCTAGCATAAAGGGAAGCAAGAAATTAATTATTCATTATTTATCTTATTCTTAGGTTCATTGGAGCTTAAGTAGTGAAAAGAGATGTTAACTTATTTAATAATTAACTAATCATACAATATAATCATGTGTTGCAATTGCAGAATGTGAGCATGTCTGGACATTGGTGTGATTCAAAGCAACTAAGTCTGCAGTGAGTATCCACACCCCAAATAGCTTCAGCTCAGAGTTAGGCCAATCTACAGTCACTGCAGCAGATCAGGGAGGGAACCATCATCCAGACATTTTATCCCAGGAGGCGGTCACACCCTTTAGGATAGAATCTTCTGAGTTGATCGCTTGTCAGGGAAAGGATGATCTGGCTATGAATTAGACAAGCACAGGGAAGAATCTAATAGCAAATCAAATGGTAAGATGAGAAGTTGCAAAATAATAAAATGGCTGAATTATGGGTTTTGTATCTGAATGCATGTAGCATTTGAAACAAAAGAGATGAACCAACAGTAAAAGTAGAAATAAGGAAACACAATATGATGGCTATTACTGAGACATGGCCAATGGATTTTACAGACTGCATATCAAAAGGGTATATGCAATTTAGGAAAGACAGGAAATTAGGAAAAGGTGGAGCAGTGGCTCAGTTAGTTAATCATGGTCCCAGCCCAAACTATAAGGCTGATCTAAGTTCAGGAAGGCCAGGTGTAAAAGTGGTATGAAATTGACAAAGGCAAGAACTCACCTATGGGAGTGGTGTTTAGGTTTCATAGCAAATCAGATGGGCAAAAATGACCTGGATGAGAATTTTGTAGAATGTTTTCAGGATAATTTCTTAGAATAATGCCTTCTGGAGTCAACCAGAGAAGAGGCTATACTAGATCTAGCGTTGTGTAACAAGATGGGATTAATCAATGACCTCATGGTGAAGTTGTCCCTAGCTGGCAGCAACCAACTATAATTAAACTTTACATTTAATTTGAGAGAGACAAAAGTGAGTCTGAGAAAAATGATTTAACCTTAAAACAAGGAAATTATGAGGATGCAGAAGCAAAACTAGTTAAAGTGAACTGACAAGTTAAAAGGTTAGGGCAATAGAGATGCAGTCATAGACATTTCAGGTGATATTTCAGATTTTCAGATGCAAAAAAACTGCTACTGAAGAGAGAAAAGTTAGAGTACAAGAGATAGCTAGAAATATGAAAAGAGGTAGTAAGAGTTTCTGTGGATATTTAAAAAGAAATGAGCTAACAAAGGGAGCGTTGAGAATGAAAGTCCTATTGAAAGTGAGTCTGATGAATTAACAATGGGAAATAAGGAAACAACATAATATTTTGTATCAGTCTTCAGTGTAAAGGATACAAATAACATCTCAGAAATTGTGATTTTTGGAGAAGATTTGTAGCTCAGGTTGTGGATCAGGTTGTAAGTTTGCAAGCTGAGCTGGTAGATTTGTTCTCAGATGTTTCGTCACCATGTTAGATAACATCATCAGTGAGTCTCCGACGAAGCGTTGGTGTTCTATCCTGCTTGCTATTTACCTGTCTTGGTCTGTTGTGGTGGGTGATATCACTTCCAGTTCTTTTTCTGAGAGGTTGGTAAATGGGATCCAAATCGATGTATTTGTTAATGGAGTTTCAGTTCGAATGCCAGGCCCCTAGGAATTCCCATGTGTGCCTTTGTTTAGCCTGTCCCAGGATGGATGTACTGTCCCAGTCAAACTGGTGTCCTTCGTTTGTGTGTATGGATACTAGTGATAGCTGGTCATGTCTTTTGGTGGCTACTTTCCTGCCCTTCTGCCCAATGTAATGTTTGTTGCAGTCCTAGTTGCAGTCCTAGTAAACCTTTGCCTCACAACCCATTTCACCTTCAATGACAATATCTACAAACAAATCAATGAGACATCTATGGGATCACCAATATCAGGACTCTTAGCAGAAGCAGTTATGCAGGGGTTAGAACAAACAGCCCTTCTCACGATCCAGCCCAAGCTTTGGGTCCACTATGTGGATGAAACCTTTGTCATGACAAAACGCAACAAATTATAAGTAACCCACAAACACATAAACAACATCCTTACTGGTATAAAGTTCATCAAAGAGGAAGAGAACAACAACAGACACTCCTTCCTAGATGTCACAGTAGAACAAAAAGCCAGTGGACAGCTGCAGACCAGCATCTACAGGACAGCCACATACACACACTGACCAAATACTCACTACAGGAACAATCACCCCAACACCCACAAATGGAGCTGCATCAGGGCATTAGTTAAACGAGTCACAACACACTGCAGCACTCAGGAACTATGAGAACCTGAGTAAGAACACTTATACAACATACCCAGGAACAAAGGGTACCTAATAAGCGCAGTCCGTCGATTCCTACATAACAGACCTAAACAAGACAACACAACACGCCCAGAGACTCCAGCCACCCAGCCATACATCAATGACATCTCGGAAATGATGACCCAACTACTCCAACCCCTAGGCATCATGGTAGCTCACAAACCTACCACCACACTGAAATAGCTCCTGATGAATTTAAAGGATCCCATACCAACAATCAGTAGAACGGACGTCATATACACAATATCTTGCAAGAACTGCAACAAACATTACTTTGGACTGACAGGCAAGAAAATAGCCATCAGGATACATCAGCACCAATAAACCACCAAAAGACATGACCAGCTATCACTAGTATCCATACACGTAGACAAAGAGGGACACCAGTTCGACTGGGACAGTACATCCATCCTGGGACAGGCCAAACAAAGACACCCATGGGAATTCCTAGAGGCCTGATATTCAAACCCGAACTCCATTAACGAACAGATTGATTTGGACCCCATTTACCAATCTCCTAGAAAAAGAACCAGAAGTGATATCACCCACCACAACAGACAAGACACACAAATAGTAAGCAGGACAGAATACCAAAACTTCATCGGAGGCTCACTGATGATGTTATCTTGCATGGTGATGAAACATCTGAGAACAAATCTACCAACTCAGCGAGCAAACTTACAACCTGATCTCAGAAATTTCTGTAAATCAGGAAATGGAAGGGAGCGATGAACTCAAGAAACCACCAGAAAGTGGTACTGAGCACATTGTCAAAATTGTAGCTGACAGTGCTCAGGTCCTGATGGACTTCATGCTAGGTACTTGATACAAATGGTTAATGAGAGCTGATGCATTGATCATAATTTCTCCAAAATTCCCTAGATTTATAGATGGATCCATTCGATTGATAAACTCGGACTTTTTTTCAAAAAGGGAGGGACTTAGAAAACAGGAAACTACAGGTCAGTTAATTGTTATAAGGAAAATGTTACAAGCTATAATGAAAGAGCTTATAGCAGAACAGATGACAGTCAACTACATATCCAAGGATTTTTTATATGTAAAATTGACCACTGGGTCACAACCTCCTGGACATCTATTTCTCTGCTATAAGAACATCTGCAAGCCGGATTTGAAGATGTTGGATATTGACACTGACAATTGGCATCAGCTGCTGGAGGTTGACTGTATGGAGGGATGTTGAGAGGGGTGAGCAGGAAGAGGAAAACCCATCCAGCATGAAGAGAGGCCAAAGAAAACAGAGGCCAACAAATCATGCTCCTTCTCAGCACACTATTGTTTTGCAGGAAATGCAGCAAGGAGCACCATGCCTGAGCACTGAGTAAAGTTTGAGACAGAGTTGGCAATCTGCAGACAATAGTGCAATGTCCAGAGCTTTGGCTCAGTCAGCAGTCCCCTTGCCTCCAAGTCAGAAGGTTGGGGGTTTAATGACCACTCAAGAAAACTGAGTAGAAAATTCAAGAGAATCCACTTCTCACCCCGGTCCTCACCTTTCACCCAACCAACATCCATATACATCGCATCGTCCTCCGCCACTTCCACCAGCTACAAACAGACCCCACACTAGGGATATATTTCCCTCCCCACCCCTATAAGCATTTTGGAAAGACTCCATTCCTGCTGCGACTCCCTTGTCAGATCCATGACCCCACCAGCCCTCATTCCACTCCCGGCACCCTTCCCTGCCACCACAGAAAGTGCAACATCTGTGCCCACACCTACCCCCCTCACCTTCGTCCAAAGGATCCTTTCACATTCAACAGAAATTTACCTGTACCTCCACTAATGTCATCTACTGTATTTGTCGCATCTGATGTGGTCTCCTCTACATTGGGGAGACAGGACTTCAACGTGTGGATCGTTTCAGAGAACATCTCTGGGACAGCCGCACCAACCAGCCTGACCACCCTGTGGCTGAACACTTTGACTCCCCCTTCCATTCCATCAAGTACATGCAGGTTCTGAGCCTCCTCCATCGCCAAACACTAACCACCCGAAGCCTGGAGGAGGAACGCCTCATACTCCGCCTTGGGACCCCGCAACCACATGGAATCAATGTGGATTTCAACAGTTGCCTCATTCCCCCCCCATTCCCAGTTTCAAGCCTCCAACTCTACACCACTCTCTTGAGCTGTCCATCACCTTTCCCATCTATCCCCTCCACCCCTTCTCCAACCTATCACCTTCTTCCTCACCTTCATCTACTTATTGCATTCTCAGCTACCTTCCCTCCAGCTCCACCCTGTCCCATTTATCTCTCAGCACCCACCTCCCATCCCAACCCACAAGCCTCATTCCTGATGAAGGGTTTACGCCCGAAACATCGATTCTCCTGCTTTTCGGATGCTGCCTGACCTGCTGTTCTTTCCCAGCACCACACTCTTGACTGGAATATTGTGTGCAGTTTTGGGCCCCATATCTCAGGAAGGGTGTATTGGCCCCAGAGCAGGTTCAGAGGAAGTTCACGAGAATATTGCCAGGAATGAAAAGCTTAACATATGAGGAATGTTTGAGAACTCTGGGTTTATACTCGACGGAGTTTATAAGGATAATTGAAACATGCAGAATACTGAATGGCCGAGACAGAGTGGATGTGGGGAAGATGTTTCCATTGGTAGGAGAGACTAGGACCGAGGGTATAGCTTTAGAGTAAAGGTAAGGTCTTTTAGAATGGAGATAAAGAGAAACTTCTTCAGCCAGAGAGTGGTGAATCTATGGAATTCACTGCCACAGAAGGCTGTGGAGACCAGGTCATTGAGTGTATTTAACACTGGGTATCAAGATGATCAAGAGTTACAGGAACAAAGCAGGAGAAAGGGATTGAGAAACTTATCAGCCATGATTGAATGGCACAGCAGACTCAATGGGCCAAATGGTCTAATTTCTGCTCTTGTGTCTTATGGTCATATGGACACTTCAGTGATATTCCTGAGTGAGTGCTGTATTGTTGGAAGTGTCACTTTTTTGACAACAGCAAACCAAAGACCCTGTCTCGTTTTGCAGGTTGTCAGAAAGGATCCTGTGGAACTTTTCTGAAGAAAAGCAATGGTGTTCTCCTCGATTTCCTGGCCAATATTTATCAGTCAACCAGCACCTCTAAAGTATTTGGCCATTATCTGCAATTTTGGCTTTGCGCGATGTGCCATGTATGCTACGTTACAAGAGTTACATGTGAAAAGGACTTCATATGCCACTTTGGAACACCCTGGGAGTACAAGATGCACTATTTAAATGAAATCGATTCTTTATTTTGTTTAACCCATTGTCAGCAAAACATGCATGGGTGGATGAATATTGAAGGAACTTCTGACACTAGCTGTGCTGTGTTTCACGACAATGCTTCTTTCCGGAATATATTTTGTATATCACAGAATGTGTCATGTTCTCAGCATTTCCATTTCTATTGTGTTTCCAACTGAGAGTAATTTAGACTTTGGGATGGTTTCTTCTGCTGATGAAACAGAAGCAGAGTTGGAGGAGATAATGAGTGACAGTACTCAGCTCCTTGGGCTACCACATGTCAAAATCCTTTGAAACATCTGTTTGAAGTTTCCAATTAATATTTCAACATGTGAAGGCACTTCAAATCACTTTCCAAGATTTACAGATAGAACAACCCCTGTCCTCATAGTTTCAGATCAAAAATATTTCTGTATAGGAGTATTGTATTAACAGTGTTATCTGCACCACACTGTGTGGATGCAGCCACTTTTAAAAATCTATCTGTAATATATATTCCACTTTGTGGGCATGAATCTTTGCTAATTTCCTGTAATGTCAATATTTAAAACTTATGGTTCACAAAGAACTAAATGTATTTCTGAAAACAGAAACTGAAAGCTATCCTTTCTAAAATGGTAGGATTTACTTTATATATGCATATGAAAACAATACTATCTTCACAGCTTATTAAAAGACCATAAATGTCCTGGCTAACACACCGTAAACCATATTTGGGTAAGAGGAATATTTAAAAATGTCAAACATATTTATCTGATGAATTGTTGAATCATTCTGTTTAAATCCTCCTTATAATTGGACCACTTTGATCTAATATAATGGATCCCCTTTAAGATAGACTCTGACAAGATCAAATACATGTTAAATAAACTTCCCGTGAAAAAATGAGGTTGGTCTTATCAGGGCTCCACTGTGCCACTTTGAGGTTGGTTTTGCTGTAGACAGGCTCAGTCGGGTGGCTTTTGAAGTGGCTATTGTAGTCTAATAGTATTTTCCAACAGCTGTGTTTTACGTTCTCGAACCTTCTGTCTAATCCCTGATCTGACCTGCAACACATAGCTACCAGCTTTAATTTGGAGTCTGCAATGCTGCAATATTACTCCTGAAATAGGACTGCTTAATGATGTTTACTCTGGGGACACAGGGAGCAAGCAAGCAAGCCTGAAAAACACAAAAGCATGCAGTGAGCTTCCCTAATTTGTCCCTTCCTCTTCTGAAGCCGTCAGTGCCTTTTATGCCTGCAGTTCTCTGGTGGCTCACATAATGGGTTATGTTTCATGTGTGAAGCTGCACAACATTTAACAGCTTTCTTTCCAACCACACGCACTATCACAACCCGATTAAACAATTTTCTCACCAGTTTCTCCACAATGCATCTGAATAAGAGTGATCAGGTATGTAAATCTCAGCTGACTGTTGCACTCCCCTTGTAGAGAGGCCAATAGATGCATCTCTACCACTACCCTGCAAACAAACTTCAAGCCAGAGATCAGACAAGCAAACTTTGATTCTAACTCTGACAGTGATTCAACTCAATGTTGAATCATTATTCACTGGCTTTTTCCTTTCAGTTTGAATTGTGTAAATGGTGACCTGTTGTAGTCTGGATCTATTTACTAGGATCTGGCTCATCTGTCTATGCATGAAGTAACCTAACAGCTAGTAATGAAGCTGAACTTAGTTGGCTGAGATGGGGAAGGAGCAGGGATTTTGGGGGTGGGAGCATGTAGTGGGGTTTGAAATTTGACCGATATGAACATAGAACATAGCAAAATACAGCACAGAACAGGCCCTTTAGCCCACGATGTTGTGCAGAGGATTAATCCTAATGTAAAATAAAATAACTTAACGTACGCATCCCTCAATTCACTGCTATCCATGTGCATGCCCAGCAGTCGCTTAAATGTCCCTAATGACTCTGCTTCCACCACCCTTGCTGGCAATGCATTCCATGCATTCACAACTCTCTGTGTAAAGAACCTACCTCTGACGTTCCCTCTATACCTTTCTCCTAATATCTTAAAACTATGACCCCTCATGCCAGTCAATCCTGCCCTGGGTAAAATTCTCTGGCTATTGACTCTATCCATTCCTCTCATTATCTTGTATACCTCTGCTATGCTAGAAAAACTGAAATGCTGAGTATGGTAGCCTAGCAGTCTTGCATGTCAATCAGGAGACTGAAGACAAGTGAGAGAGGGAAAATCCAGAGGCAAATTTCCCAAACCAGTTTGGTCCATCTCAGAATGACTGTGGTGTTTGGTGGGTGAATGAATGAGTGATTTTATCATCACATGTATTTTGCTGTGAAAAATACAGTTTAAAAGCTTCCATTGTCCCCATGATCCGGCAAATAGTTTAAGAATAATAAAATAAAAAGATACAACTTAAAGAGAGTCCATAACTGTTCCGCCACTGCTTTGCCCCGCCAGGGCCAAACCCAACCAACAACAAAGTCACCGCTCCTCAGGCGCCATTTGGGCGTATCTTGCCAATGTTGCCTCCACCAGTTAATGCCAACTCAGTTGTCCTTGAACGATTGTTCACATGCTACAGGCATTTAGTGGGCATTTTCCAGGAAGATTGCAAAAGAACTGAACGAGTTTAGCAGTACTCCAGAAGAGGGAGCAAAGTGCAGGGGTCAAAGGGCTGGCTGTATCTGACCTGCAGCTGAGAATGGACATAAACATGGACATGAGCTGAGAACAGTATCAAAATAACCAAGATCCTAAATAATCAAGTTTAGCTGAACCTCGTTGAAGGGATGGGAGCCCTTGAAAGCATTTTAGTACTGCACACTGTGCAGCAAGAAGCAGACGTACCCATCTCTCTGATATAAGAGCAGAAGACGTTCAGGGCAGGAAGAGACCATTTACAAAAGAACATGCAAATCAGGAGCAGAAGTAGGCCATTCAACTCCTCAAGTCTGCTCTGCTACTCAATATGATCATAACTGATCAGGTTGCAGCTTCAGATCTATATTCCTGCCTGCCCCTTTTAACTTCTTACTCGCCAACAATCTATCTACTTCTGCCTTAAAGATACTCAAAGACTCTGTTTCCAACAGAGAAGATAGCTTGAGAACTCACAACCCACTGAGAGAAAAGCATGATCTTACCTCTGTTTTAAATGTGTGACTCCTTATTTTTAATTAGTGACCCTTTGTTCTAGATTCTCCCACTAAAGGAAACATTCTCTTCACATCACCCTCTCAAGATCTCTCAAGTTACCTCTGAATCTTCTAAACTCGACCAGATACAAATTTAGCCTGTTCAACCTATCTTCCTAAGACAATGTGTCTTTTCCAGGTATTTGTGATGTAAACACTTTCTGACCTTCCTCCAAAGCATTTACATCCTTCCTTCAATAAAGCAGCCAATTCTGTGCACCAAAAGGAGTGCTGAACCATTACCTCCCTACTTTGGTATTCAATTCCACTTGCTATAAATGATAATATTCTATTTGCTTTCCTAATTATTTACTATACCTGTGATTTATGAACTAGGACATACACATCTTTCCGCATCTCAGATCTCTTAAATCTTCATTGTTTACACATTATGCTGCGCTTGTATCCTAGCTCTCTTGGAATGAATGTTAACATTGCATTTTCCTTCCTAACTGCTACATGAACCTGCATGATTCTTCCATTTACAGAATCCTGGGACCAGGGCTTCAAAGTCCCTTTGTGTTTCAGATTTCCAAAGACTTTCCTTGTTCACAAAATAGTCTATGCTTCTATTCTTCATACCAAAATGCATAACCTCACACTTCCCACATAGCATTCTGTTGAAGAAATTCTCCGGACCCAGACCTTGACCCAGACCAAACTTTATTGCACGACATCATGGGGAGCACACCATTCCTCAGTAGCATCTGGTGCATCTCCAAAGTTATTCCTGATCGCCGCAGATTTATATAGTAGAGCAAATGCTGAGCTGACAGTTTCTCAATCAGACACAGAATCACAA
Organism: Chiloscyllium plagiosum; assembly: GCF_004010195.1. Classification (NCBI taxonomy): domain Eukaryota; kingdom Metazoa; phylum Chordata; class Chondrichthyes; order Orectolobiformes; family Hemiscylliidae; genus Chiloscyllium; species Chiloscyllium plagiosum. The sequence continues at coordinate 46,538,947 of NC_057733.1, read as the reverse complement.
GACAGTCACTTGATGGTCTACATGAGCATACGTCAGGCAGAGTCTGAGACTATACATAACAAGCTATTGTTCTCAGACCTTGAGTCAATGCACACTCCAGATACTACTTTCGCCCATTAATAACATTTGGCTGAGTTGCACTTTCTACAGAAAAACAGTTCATGAGTTATGTGGGAAAAGCAGAAGTTATATGGTTGTTACAGAATGTTCCAGCAAGCTAGGGGCACTCAGGGCAAGGGGCCAAGCCAGGCAAGTGCAACACTATGATTGACCAAAATCTCTGCAAACGAACACTCCAGCAAAAACAGCTTCCACACTTTCCATCTGCCAATTCTTTGCCCACTCTCCTAGCCTGTCGAAGTTCTTCTGCAGCCTCCTCACTTTCTCAACACTACCTGTCCCTCCACCTTTATATCATCTGCAAACTTAGCAACAATGCCCTCAGTTCCCTCATCCAGATTGTTAATATATAAGATGAATGGCTGTGGTCCCAATACTGACTTCTGAGGAACTCCACTAGTCACAAATTGCTATCAAGAAGGATCCCTGTTTCCCTACTCACTGCCTCTGTCAGTCAGTCAATCCTCTATCTATGCCAGCACCTTGTCCCTAACACCATGGGCTCTCATCTTATGTAGCACTTTCCTGTGTGGAACCCTGTCAAAGGCCTCTGGAAATTCAAATAGATTACATCCACTGGGTCTCCATTGTCTAACTTGCTCATTACCTCCTCAAAGAATTCTAAGACATTTGTCAGGTATGACCTCCCCTTGTCAAAGCCAGGTTTACTCAGCCTGCTTTACCATACACTTCCAAGTACTCCACAATCTTATCCTTAATTATCCAATTCAACCCAATCCAACCCTACTAGAGTCCAACTGCCTCCCAAAACAAAGGTCACTCTCTCCTCCCTGATGTGTCGCGGTGTCTGTGGATCAAGCTCCAGCTCATTAACTCTGAGCTGAAGCTGTTTGAACCTCAGACATTTGCTGCAGACCTGTTTGCTCTGGGCCAAACCAGCATCCAGGAACTCCCACATACTCCAGCTATGATGCATCACTTGTCCTGCCACCTTTAATCGGTTCTAAGGAACAGCTTAAATATAGTATTCAGCTTATCTTTTCTTATGTTTCCTATATTTTATCAACTTTACTACCAGTTGGTTTGCCATTATGAACCTTCAGAGTGGCATAAACCTAAATCACATACAGATACAAACCAATACTAATGAACTTTTTCTCAAATAACAGAGTAAGAATCGATTCCTGCAGACTGAAAATGTTTAGGAAAAGGCAAAAGCAAAAGTAAAAAAACACCTTTTTTCCCTTCCGGCCATTAACTGCCTACTCAGCCATTCAACAAGATATGATTGTAGCTTTAAATCCACTTCCAATAACTTTTGTTTCCCATGTGGATCAAAAATCTGTCTGATTGAGCCTTGAATATATTCTAATAAATCAGATTCCAGTGCTGTCTAGCATAACGATTCCAAATGTTAATGACTCTCTAACAGAAACATTCCTCCTCATCTCAGTCTTTAAATGGGAGACTCCTTACCTTGAAACAACACACCCTAGTACTAGCTTCCACACAAGGAGAAACACCTTCTCAGCATCTATCCTGTCAAGACCCCTCATAATCTTATGTGTTTCAAAAAGATAATCTTTCACTTTTCTAAACTCCAATGAATATACCACCCCACCTGCCAAACCTTTTCTTATAAAATAACAGCTTCATCCCAGGAATCAAGTCAGTAAGTATTCCGTGAACTGCCTCCAATGCAAACATATTCCAATAATTGGACAAAACAGTTCTCAATATTCCAGGTGTGATCTTAAATGTACAGGTGAAGTATGACATCCCTTCTTTCATATTCTATTCCTCTTGCAATAAACACCAACATTCCATTTGCCTTTCTAGTCTCTTGCTGTCCTTGTGTTCTGGTATTTTTGATTGACATGAAAGGATCCCTTGATCCCTCTGTATTGCAGAATTCCTCAGTCTATCTCCTTTTAGGTAACATTCTATTTTTCTATTCTCCACAGCAAAGTGGACAACCTTACAACTTCCCACATTATACTCAGCATGGCAATTGTTTTACCTACTCACTCAACCTGTTTCTATGTCCTTTTGTTGCCTTTTTGGCCTCCTCACAACTAGGAACATTGGTTACAATAATCTACGTCCCTTCATCCAGTTCATTAATATGTTGCTTGTAAATAGTTAAGGCCCCGACACTGGGGTTAGATGCACCTCCACTAGTTTCAGATTGCAAACCTGAAAATGTCCCATTTTGCCCAACCTTCTGTTTCCCAATGACTAGCCAATCCTCTAACAATGCAAACGTATTTCCACCAACACCATGAACCGTATCTCTAAGTAAATAACAGTTTTCTTAAAAATATTAATCAAATACTTTTTGCATATAGCACATTCATATTGTGAGTACCATAAAGCAGTGATTACTAATTACTGTGAAAAGGAAACATCATCCAAATTTGCTGGAGAATTGATGTTTCCATCCATCACATTAACTAGACTACCCTGGATTTCATTTACTGGCTTTGGTCAAGTACAACAGCTTGAATCCTCTGACAATTTAGTAAAGAGATTTTTCAGGAAAGGTTTGCTATTTTAGACTATTATTTCTCATGATGATGGAATTTTTCTCTTTATTGAACACCACCTTTAAAAAAAAATTTCACTCTTTATAACCCCCATTCTCTTCTTCCAAAGGGAAAAATGTTTTGTTTATAGATGCATTCTAACTGTACATTCGTCTAAACGTGGGTGGGAAAAATGTCTAAATGCAAGTATTTAAAACATCAATGGATGAAAAGAAAAAGATATAACAAATAATAATAGAGACGGTTGCATTTGTTTTGAAATCATCTTGATATTTAGAATCTTCCTTTAAGAAGATGTAAAACAAAACACTTCAAACTGCTAATAATGCCAGACACAGGGGTGTGCTTTCTGATTTTGCTTATTTTAATAATGTGTGAATCTCACAGAAGGAATGAAATCCAAAATGAGGGATGGAAATGATGTGGAAAACATATTGATATCACTGCCTTTATGTCATTAAGCCACAACTTGCCACAAGATCAAACAACTACCTGAATGCTTAGAGAAATTAGCACAAGAGGTCCAAATATATCAGTTTCACAGCCAGATATAAAAACATCCTCAGCTGTAGAGAGGCGCCAATACTTAAAACTTTCTCTGATGTGTTGTGTAAGAAGAGAATGATCTAAAACATTTCTAAGGTATTTTCAGCAAGTTACCAACATGTAAACAAAATCCGCCCTTCCAGTTAAGTACCATGAGACATTCCCAGTCATCATTTACATTACTAAATCCCTCAGCATTAACAATGACAGTTTCCTCACTGACAGTTCTGGTTCATTCATTGAAAATATATTGTTGAAGCTATCAGTTCCATTCTGAGTGCCATTTAAAGTGGAAGTGATGGATTGTTAAATCAGACACATAAAGCACAATCTTTTATAGTGACTAATGTGATACCTTGTACCGGTTATGACAGCGGTTAGGCAATTTTGTCCAGGAATTAACATAAAAGCATTTTTCATTGTACGGAGGTGCATGGCAGATTCACAATTAAGTTCACTCACAGAAATCATATCATGGCCTAATTGGATATTTTTCAAAACAATTAGACTGTTTATTTAATAATCTTGAATTCAGGAGCGGCCCAAGCCACATTGTCCTGACACAACATTCTGCTGATTTGCTCAAATATATGTTCAGATAGCAACCTTTTTTAATTTAACAATTATTCAAATTCTGCTGTGTCCCAGATGCCATTTCACAGGTAATTAAGGGTTAGAGGAAAATGTTGGTAGAGAGAAATAAGATACATATCAGCCATAATCAAAGTCAATGAGGAGCAAGCTCAAAGTGCAGAATAACCAACTCTAGTTCCTATCTGGTTCCTGTCTTTTTCAAAATCATGAGTTTGTATGGTCAAGGTTCTGTAAAGAAAAGTGCTCCATATGTAAGGAAATGGTTTCACTTTTTTTCTAATGCACAAGGAGTGAGCAAAGCTTAATAACATCAGTACAAATTAGGGTCATTTACAGATTCTGTTTGATTGTTGTTGAAAGAACTAGTGCATATAGTTTCAAACTAGTTTAAGATCATCGTAAGGATGATGTCAGGAAACTTTTGTTCACACAGAGGGATATGGCATAAGCTTGCAGGTAGTGCAAAGGGTGCACCAAAAACTGGATTCATCTTATCAACAATTAGATTCTGCATCAGGTCAGGTACGTTAAGATGAGATGAATAACCTTTCCATCTATAAGTGTCTTGTTGAAGAAAATGAAACAGTATCACAAACACATATAAAGATTATTTTGTTTGTTTGTTTGGTGGCATCAAATGAGTTTTAGCCTCAATTATATTTCCCTAAGCCATGAACACGAATGATGAAATATCAAGATACCAGTGCTGTAGTGTGATCCTGCATTAATTCTTTCATGGGCTCTTTAAATTTGGGTTTAGATGCAGACTGGGTTTTCCTGACACTCAGGATGAAGTCTTACACTGCTAACTGTATTGTCAAAGTGATCCTGTTGGATTCACTGTGATCAATTACCAGGCAGACTCCATAAAAATGAAGATTTCCTTTGGGGCTGCTAGTGATTGCATGAGACATGTGCATTCGGAGCTACTGACACTACCACAGTGAAATACTATTGCAAAACTAACTGGTCAGATTTATAATAGATGACCTATGACAACACCAGCAATAACTTTCATTTATACAGCACAAAACTTCCCAAAGTGATGGCCTAATGACCTATTAGGATTTGCTAATGGTTCAGTAAGTTTGCTCAGTACCCCGCTTAGCTGGACAGATGAAGAGGTTTACAGGTTTTTGTCCTCTCTATGTTGGAAGGTAATCTCAGCATTAACAAACAGGAGTAGAATTAAATTTGTCCTCCTATGAAAAAACCAAATGCTGCAGATTTTGGAAGTCTGAAATAAGAACAAACAAAAGCTGAGAAAACTTATTAGGCCAGGCACCATCCGTTGACAGAGGCACCAACTTTGTATTTATCCACAGATGTGCCTTGACTTGCTGAGACTGTTTGGCCCTTTGTTAATTCTTATTACAATTGCACTCCGTGGCCCAGGGTGAAGGCTGGAAAAAAAACAGTTTGAGTTGCTTCTGCTGTTTCCTTGTGTGTGTGTGTTTGTGTGTGGACAGGATTGAAGCTGGCTGTGACAGCTCCACAGTTGGGTGATAGTGACTGACAAAGCTCACATGGATACAGTCATCACTTCACCAACAAGACAAGACCTGGTGTCTATGCAATTGTACTTTAACAAGATGTCAACGTGTCTGGCAGAGAAAATTTGTGAGATAAAATAGATTGCTTTTGGGCAAGCTTAGTGTCGTGGAATGCAGCTTGACGTGCAAACGAACATCTTTAATTTTATGCGCAACCACATCATTCTCTGTATATCATTCAATCATGTTTTGAACTGTCTACAAATAACATTCAATCATGTTTCAAACTCTTTCTATATAACATTCATCATGTCTTGAAGAACTGTCTATATAATATTCAATCATGTTTTGAACCCTTATTATATAACATTCAATTATGCGTTGAATATCCCTCTCTATATAAAGCCCAACCACATATGAACATCCTTTGCTATGTAATGTCTGCATGGACTTTGAACATCTCTACTGCTTTTGTCTCTCCTATCATGCCTGAAATATCAATCTAAGTATTGTGAGTAAAAACGTTCTTCCTAATATCTAAATTGTTTTTCAGCAACTTAAACATTTTATTTTCATTCTGATACTAGTTACCTGATTTAACTGGAACAAGTTCATATCCTATATGGTTTGATGAAGTCCTCTTTTAACCATTTTCTTCCAAAACTGTACTATATTTGCTATCTACAATAAACCAGGAATGCTGAGATTTTGACTGAATGTGATACAGTGAAATCCATGGACAATAACAATCTCATAAATATACTTGCTACAATAAACTGCTCGTTTTGATTGCACTTACTTGTGAGCCAAATTTCCTGGCATTTATTGTAGCTGAGGCCAAAGGAATGCAACCAAACAGTGGGATACATGCACTACAGATATTGTAAACAGTGACTATTCTGTATTGTGCTGTGATAATATAGTTAGGGGTTTGTTCTGCACTATTTAAGCTTTCAGCAATGTGTATTCTGATATGTGAGTGATGCTGGGATATTTAATAACAAATTTAGAGCAAATTTTGTTATCCCTTTTGAATGGGAAAATTTGGACATCCACGTTAATTAAAGCATTGACATGCCAGTATATTAATGCAGTATATTAATGTTTATTTAGTTTCTGGGCTAATATTCTTCAGCCTGAGCTATAAATCTGAATGATCTACAGAAAGCTATGCCAGCTCAATAAAAAAAATTAAATGTATGTGCCAAAGCTGCCACATACCTAACTATATAGGAACCTGCAAAAAAGAGTAGGCCACTTAGCCCCTTGAGTCTGTTCCATCATTCATCGAGATTCAGGCTGATCTGTGACTTCACTCTGTGTACGTGCATTTGGCCTATATTTCCTGAGAGTTTTGGTTAACCAAAAATATCAAGCAATCATTGTTTGATTTTCATTCATGGGATGTAGGCACTACGAGCCAGACCAGCATTTATTACCCATTCCTAACTGCCAGAGAGCAATTAAGAGTTAATCACATTACCAAGGGTCTGGATTCAATTTTGGGCAAGACTGGGTAAGGATAGCAGAGTTCCTTCCCTAAAGGACATTAGTGAACCAAGTTATTTTTTAAGAAAATAACTATTGACAGTGGTTACAGCTTTTAATCAAACTCAGATTTCACCATCTACAATCTTGGAATTCACAGCCACGTTCATGTTAGTCTGGGTTCCTAGTCCAGCCACTTTACTACGACACACTAGCTCCCTATTTAATGATAGATATAGTATTAATTGCCACTTGCAAAAGAATGTGCCAAACTTCTGCCATCCTTTACATGTAGAAATGATTACTCATTTTACTTTTTAAAGTTCTGGTTCTAATTTCTGGACCATGCTCTCCAGTCTTAGATTCCCCATCATGATGATCAAATAGAATAGTTTTACTCTATCTATTCTAACTATTCCATTTAATATTTTGAAACCTTCAACCAAATCACCACTTAGCCTTGTAACTTCTCAGGATTACAACTCTGGTTTCTGTAATCTTTCTCCATAATGTAACACTTTGTGTCCATTCTGGTATATTTAAGCTGTCTCCCTTCAAAGTCAAAATTTCCTTCCTAAGGTAGGATAGCCAGAACTGTCAAGGTGGCCCAGGAATAACCAGAACTTTGTATTGATTTATAGAAGTTTGTTTTCAAGTCCTGTTAGTTAGGCTGGTTTCCATATGTTAAGGTTTTAAAATGCTTTGCATAGTTGCTAGAATTGTCAGAATCTTGGTGAACAACTGGATAAATATTTAACCAAAGATTTGAGAAATAAACAAAGGAAGAATTAAGAACTAGGATTAACTCAAGCAGATGAAACAAATGTTAAATCAGAGAATCAAAGAGATGACAAAATATTGTTTGAAGAGTATAAGAAAAATAATGACAGGAGAAGAGACAAAAATTTCAATTTCAATTTGAAATTTTAAAAATTCCTAAGACAGTTCACAACATGATGGAACAAGACACCACAATAATGATTTCCTACCATCACATCAAAAAATTGATTGATATTAATTAACAATGATCACTTCTCATAATTGAACATTTGATTAAATTTAGCATTGTGAGTTTCATGGGCAATAAATGGGTAAATACACCAACATTGTAAATATCACAGGGTATCTAAGGGCGAGATATAATTTATTGCATAGCACACAAATTGAACAGCAACACATGGTGGTTTGCATTTCACAGGGCATCTTGGTCTGTTACCTTTTATTTTCACACAGCAAAATGGAGAAAAGAACCATTTGCGTTTAACAGGTCAACACCTTCAAACTGCTGACGAAATGTCTTGCCTGAAATAATCATTGATTGTAAAATTAGCAGGGGCAAAGTGAGAGCAGTAAGTCAGCATGGAATTTGGGAGATGGGAAAACGGAGAAATATTCTGAAGTTTGCTTGCTTATCTTAGGGCCATTTATCAAGAAATGTTCTTTTGCAGAGTCCACACATGGGAGCTCACATTAGGGTAAACTCAGTATGAAATCAGAAAGCTAAATGAGCTAAACAACTTTTCTTTACTCATTAATTTCTTACATTTCCCATTGCTTCCTTCTCAGTGCTGACCCACCTCCACTCATCTGGGCAATCTGGCAGAGTGGAAATAAATCAAAAGAGTTTTGACATACAGGATTGAAATTTTATCTTCTTAATTCTGTGTAAAGTGTTATGGCTCCGTACTGCAGTAAAGTGTAAGATTGTATTCCTGTAACTTGCAGTATTTAGGTTGAATTGCTTTCCCACCCTAATGCTGGGATGCAGTAGGTATGAGCTTCCACAGGGATGCTGATTCCTTCAGTGCACCATTCCCATCTAAACTGTGTAGATCAGAAGATTTCAGTTTGTGCCAGTTTGTGCTCACTCAGCTAATCTTGTACCAGGCTGGGATTTGGGCACTAAAATTGGCACCAATGTGTATCAACTGGGATGTACACTCAGCCAGCATATCTTTCCCTGTTTTTCAAGCACACACAACTGAGTGACCTTCCCACCAATAAAATTACCGTGACTTTTGTTTTGCACTTTGTAGAATTACTATCCACCTCTTGTGTATCCAACTGAGTATTTAAAAGCAAAGCCCATTAAGGGTAATGCAAACCATCAAAGGTGAAGTTGGGATAGGGAGAGAGGGCCGGAGCTAATCAAAATGGATTTGGAGGAGGAAGTAAAGCGCTGTATCCACCACAATGCCATCGCTCCGTAAAGGCATCAAGAGTTTTGTTGGACACTATGGTCAATGCAGATTCATTTTTATTTAACCAATCTTTCTAATCAGCTTCTTCAGAGATATTATTACTCATTATAGAATACGTGGGACTTGAACCCAGGTCTCTTAGTCCAGGGATAGGGCTGTTATCACTGTGCCACAGAAGGGCCCCTCAATGTATAATTCTTCTTTATTTTAACTTTTTTTTGGAGGAAGAGGAATGTTTACAGATGTTGTGATTCTAGCATCAGTCTTGACTGTATTCAATAACCTACCAATACTAACTGTCCACTTTGAGATATGAACAAAGTGCCAAAGAGTTACCCTAGCTCATGGAACTGTTCCACACACAAAAGATAGGGCTGAGGAGAATATTTATTTTCCCTCATCAACCTGATCAAGGATTTTATTACACACCTCTGGAATAAGTGGGATTTGACCCTGGATGTCCTGGCCTAGAGGTAGGGATACTAACACTGGACCACAAGAGCCCCTCTTCAGAGCAGATGGGACTTGACCTGAACCTCTTGGTCCAAGGATAGGGACTCTACCACTACACCACAAGAGGGCAATTCAATGTAGAACATTGGAATAACAATAAACTCAATTTCACTTGCACCTGGTACCAGGTTAATAAGCTATATGATTAGCAAGTCAGATCAGTGGGAGAAGACAGCAGGCAAGAGAACGAAGATAGCTTCCTACTGAAATCAGAAAGAGTGTTTATATCCTGCTTCATAGTCTTCGTTTCTTTGAATTTAATCCAGAAACATAATTAAACAAATGTGGGCAATGCTCATCAATAACCTTTAGTTTTTGCTTGTAAATAATCTATATGTTTGGGGAGGTTACAGAAGACACTGGTAGGGTGCAGCGGTGACTTAATTCTTGATTTCTCATCTTACATTTCACTTTTGTGATCCCACAGCTTATGACTTCAGTCTTCAAAAGCAGAATAATGCCCATGTTTTAATGATTAGGTATATAACTTGAAAATGCTCAACAGACTTGAATGGACAGGGTAAAGGCCTTTGTGTAAATTTAACTGATGGCCTCTTAATTACAGTATACAAATTGTATAAATAGGGGAATCTCATCAAACATTAATTGTGAACCAAATTTTACAGCAATAGAAGATAATTTGACTTCAACTTGTCCAGTGGGAAGCTGATGCTATCAGATTAACCTGCCATTCAGGATGTGGTAATGGATGGCTGAGGATAAGGAAGGAGGAAGAGTTGATAAAATCAGATCAGATTTCTGACAAATAAATACTTTAAGATGACGTCTTACATTTATTAATTTTGTTTTCACGGGTTTACATGGTAAAAGCACTTATGTAACTGTTAACGTGGAATTTTTTTTATTGTAGAAACATGCTGTTCAATGTGATGTTGAGTTACACAGTTCAGGATGGTCAGTTCTCAATTGCTATTTAGCTGAGCTCATCTGCAGCAATGGTAAAGGCATCATAATTAGCCTTAGTGCTCATGCAAAAGTGCAAATTCTGAAAAGCACACTAAATATGTGCACATTTTCAGATTGAGACTTGGAATTCCAAACCAGGGCACTTAAACAAAGGGATTGTGGATTAAAATGTCTTTGCAGACTGCAGAGGATTCATCCCACTGCTTCGCACCTTTAACACATATCAATTTGTAGCCATTTGAGTGTACACACTGGGCATTGGTGCCCTTGCTTTATGCTCAAATAGCTCATGGAGAAGATCAAGGGCCAAACATGCAGAATGATGGGTGAGGTGCTTCACCCTCAGGAAGAAATTGACACCTTCACAGGGGCAGGAAATCGAAGAATAGATTTTCGTCTTTGACCGGGAATTTTGGAAAATGCCAAGTGTTGATGGAAATGTGTTGATGAAGGACTGTCAATCATGATGTGACTGAAGACGACCATTGTGGAGAGTTGTTGCAGTATCTTGTACTGCTTTAGGAGGTGACAACAGATAATTTATCATTGTTAAAGTTAGCAACATGTATAAATTGGTCTAATTGGATAACATTCAATAATATGGGCATATATTTAGGGAAATATACCTTGTTTTATCATAGGAATAAAGAACCCTAAGTTAATGAATTGTTATTGGTCAGTTACCCAGGTTTTTACACAAAATTGTGATATTCAGGTAGCAATTATTTAAATATAGGTAAATATTGAAATTTGTGGTCTGTGTTGAGGGAAGTCATGAGGCACCAAATCACTTGAGGTAACTGAAGGCTGAGGAAGTCACTCATTAATTGTGATTGTGTTGCCTGTGTAGTTTACACTAACTCACTGGGTACTGTTCTTATACAAGCTAGGAAGTGATTTATTTTGAGAACTATGAAACATGTTACAATAATCTTCATTCCAAGCAGGCAGCCCATCCAAATGGATGATTTTCATCTGAGCATCAAATCTTTCAGATTCATTTCAGTCGCAAATTACATTTATTTAATCTGAGTTCTACAGATACAGGGAAGTTCATTCTGTGACTTATCACAAAGGAGAGAACATGCTGCAAATTGACCATGAGTTGTTATACAGAGAATCTTTTCCCATCCCTTCAGTAAGTCGGTACTACTGTAAAATGTCTGACTGTTGAAGACATAAGGCAAAAGTTAGAGAAACTGAAAAAGTAATTCAAGTCATAAGTTATCATATTGCATGAAATTTCATGTGTGGACATTTTTTTTGCGGAGTAATAGAATTTTAAAGCATAGTATGGCAAATTGCTCCCGCAGCAGTTTTCTGAAAAATGTATCCACTTAATTCAATCCTCCATAAGGTTTTAATTTTTATTGTGATTTTTCAAAATATTTTTCTTTTAAAAACTGTTATTGATCTTTTTGTGGCAAAGGTGTCCACAACCTCTGTGTAAAAAAAAAATCACCCAACTTTTAATTGTTTTGGTGGTCACCTTAACTTTTTGTTCACTTTAATCATATCCAAAAATAATGTACTAAATATAAAATAGCTTGTCCCTATTTATTTTACATTGAACTGAATCATAATTTCTCTAATAAAATTGATTGAAATGCATGGCTTAAAACATATACAGTCATAGAGTCATAGAAATGTACAGCACAGAAACAGACCCTTTGGTTCAATTCGTTCATGCCAACCAGAAATCCCAACCTAATCTAATCCCAATGGCCGGACCAAATCCCTACAAATCCTTCCTATTCAGATACCCATCCAAATGTCTTTTAAATGTTGCAATTGTACCAGCCTCCACCACTTCCTCTGGCAGCTCATTCCATACATGTACCACCCTCTGCGTGAAAATGTTGCCCCTTAGGTCTCTTTTATATCTTTCCCCTCTCACCCTAAACCTATGCCTCTAGTTCTGGACTCCCCCACCCCAGGGAAAAGATTTTGTCTGTTTATCCTATCCATGCCCCTCATGATTTTATAAACCTTGCTAAGGTTACCCCCTCAGACTCCTTCATGCCAAAGAAAACAGCCCTAGCCTATTCAGCCTCTCCCGATAGCTCAAATCCTCCAACCCTGGCAACACCCTAGTAAATCTTTTCTGAGTCCTTTCAAGTTTTGCACTATCCTTCTGGATAGGAAGGACACCAGAATTGCATGCAATATTCCAAAAGTAGCCTAACCAATGTCCTGTACAGCCGCAACATTATCTCCCAACTCCTATACTCAATACTCTGACCAATAAAGGAAAGCATACCAACCACCTTCTTCACTATCCTATCTACCTGCAATTCTACTTTCAAGGAATTATGACCCTGCACTCCAAGGTCTCTTTGTTCAGCAACACTCCCCAGGACCTTACAATTAAGTATATAAGTCCTGCTAAGATTTGCTTTCCCAAAATGCAGCATGTCGCATTTATCTAAATTAAACTCAATGATGAAAGGTAGTGGATTCAGGACCGATCCTTGTGGCACTCCACTGGTCACAGGCCTCCAGTCTGAAAAACAACCCTTCACCATCACCCTCTGTCTTCTACCTTTGAGCCAGTTCTGTATCCAAATGGCTAGTTCTCTCTGTACTCCATGAGATCTAACCTTGCTAATCAGTCTCCCATGTGGAACCTTGTCGAATACCTTACTGGAACCCACATTTCACATCCACCGCTCTGCCTACATCAATCCTCTTTGTTACTGCTTCAAAAAACTCAATTAAGTTTGTGAGGTATGATTTCCTACGCACAAAGCCATGTTGACTAATGCTAATCAGTCCTTGTCTTTCCAAATACATGTACATCCTGTCCCTCAGGATTCTCTCCAACAACTTGCCCACCACCGCATCAGACTCACCGGTCTATAGTTCCCTGGCTTGTCCTGAACCACCTTTCTTAAATACTGGCACCAATTAGCCAAGCTCCAGTCTTCCGGCACCTCACCCGTGACTATCGATGTTAGAAATATCTCAGCAAGGGGCCCAGCAATCACTTCCCTAGCTTCCCACAGAGTTCTAGGGTACACCTGATCAGGTCGTGGTAATTTATCCACTTTTATGCATTTCAAGACATCCAAAACTTCCTCCTCTGTAATATGAACATTTTGCAAGATATCACCATCTACTTCCCTACATGCTATATTTTCCATATCCTTTTCCACAGTAAATACTGATGCAAAATATTTGTTTAGTATCTCCCCCATCTCGTGCGGCTCCACACAAAGGCCGCCTTGCTGATCTTTGAGGGACCCTGTTCTTTCCCTAGTTACCCTTTTGTCCTAAATGTATTTGTAAAAGCCCTTTGGATTCTCTTAACTCTATTTGCCAAAGCTATCTCATGTCCCCTTTTTGCCCTCCTGATTTCTGTTTTAATTATATTCCTACTGCCTTTATACTCTTGTAAGGATTCTCTCAATCTATCCTGTCTATACCTTACATATGCTTCCTTTTTCTTAAACAAGCCCTCAATTTCTTTAGTCATCCAGCATTCCCTATATCTACCAGCCTTTTCTTTCAACCTAACAGGAATATACTGTCTCTGGATTCTTGTTACCTCATTTCTGAAGGCTTCCCATTTTCCAGCCATCCATTTACCTTGGAACATCTGTCCCCAATCAGCTTTTGAAAGTTCTTCCCTAATACCGTCAAAATTAAAAATCACACAGGTTATAGTCCAACAGGTTTAATTGGAAGCACACTAGCTTTTGGAACGACGCTCCTTCATCAGGTGATTGTGGAGGGCTCGATCGTAACACAGAATTTATAGCAAAAATTTGCAGTGTGATTCAGTTCCATCACACTGCAAAGTTTTGCTATAAATTCTGTGTTACGATCGAGCCCTCCACAATCACCTGATGAAGGAGCATCGCTCCGAAAGCTAGTATGCTTCCAATTAAACCTGTTGGACTATAATCTGGTGTTGTGTGATTTTTAACTTTGTACACACCAGTCCAACACCGGCATCTCCGAATCATGACCGTCAAAATTAGCCTTCTTCCAATTTAGAACTTCTACTTTTAGATCTGGTCTATCCTTTTCCATCACTATTTTAAAACTAATAGAATTATGGTCACTGGCCTCAAAGTGTTCCCCCACTGACACCTCAATCACCTGCCCTGCCTTATTTCCTAAGAGTAGGTCAGGTTTTGCACCTTCTCTAGTAGGTACATCCACATACTGAATCAGAAAATATTCTTGTACATACTCAACAAATTCTTCTCCATCTAAACCCTTAACACTGTGGCAACCCAAGTCTATGTTTGGAAAGTTAAAATCCCCTACCATAACCACTCTATTATTCTTGCAGATAACTGAATTTGTTTCTTAATGCCCCGCTGACTATTAGGGGAGGACAATCCCAACAAGGTGATCACCCCTTTCTTCTTTCTCAGTTCAACCTAAATAACTTCCCTGGATGCATTACTGGGAATATCCTCCCTCAGTACAGCTGTAATGCTATCCCTTATCAAAAACACCACTTCCCCTCCTCTCTTGCCTCCCTTTCTGTAGCATTTGTATTCTGGAACATTAAGCTACCAGTCCTGTCCATCCCTGAGCCACATTTCTGTAATTGCTATGATATCCCAGTCCCATGTTCCTACCCATGCCCTGAGTTCATCTGCCTTCCCTGTTCGGCCTCTTGCATTGAAATAAATGCAGTTTAATTTATCGGTCCTACCTTGTTCTCTGCAGCCCCCTTCCAATTTTGGTGCAATCCGTTCTTCTTGTACAGGTCACTTCTACCCCAAAAGAGATTCCATTGATCCAAAAATGTGAATTCTTCTCCCATACACCAGCTCCTCAGCCATGCATTCATCTGCTCTCTCCTCCTATTCCTCCCCTCACTAGCTTGTAGCACCGGGAGTCATCCAGATATTCCTACTTTTGAGGACCTCCTTTTTAAATTCCTGCCTAATTCTCTATAATCTCCCTTTAGAATCTCATCATTTTCTCTTCCTATGTCGTTGATTCCAATGTGGACAATGACCTCCTGCTGGCCCCTCTTCCCTTGAGAACATTCTGCACCCTCTCTGAGACATCCTTGATCCTTGGCACCAGGAAGGCAAAACATCATTCGGATCTTTTGCTACCGGCCACAGAAACGTCTGTCTGTGCCTCGGACTAGAGTGTCTCCTAAAACAATTGATCTCTTGGAACCCAACATACTCTTCATTGCATTAGAGCCAGTCTTGATACCAGAAACTTGGCTGTTCGTGCTACATTCCACTGAGAATCCATCACCCCTGACATTTTCCAAAACAGCATACTTGTTTGAAATTGGGATAGCCAGGTTAAATTAATACTTATGGCATATATTTTAAGTTTAATCAAGAGTCATATCTCAATAAAACAAATAATCAAGAAAGAATCTACTCCACTCTCTACTGCAGACTTATTGTAAGGCCACACCTAAATCTATTCACTTATCTGTTTCTGTGCTGTGACCTCTCCCATACAGGTTCCTCCAAGGTCCGTTGTAAATTTCAATGTTTGTTAATTCATGTTGAGTTCCATTCACCTTGGGATTAATCACCTTGCTTTAAGATTTTCTTCTTCAGGTCCATGCCCTTCATAGATTCAATGGTTCCACCAAGTTGCTGCCTAACCCACCAACCTACTGTCAGAATCAGGGTCACCATCTGCAAGAGGATAACTGTGTGCTGACATTTTCCCTGACAATGAAAAGCAAAACACTAAATCATTAATTCAGCCTTGGAGATGGTGCATTGAGGCAATGCCACTGGACTCATAGCCCAGAACCTCAGTCTTCATTCAAATCTTTCCCATAACCAGGTGGTGAAATGTGCATTCCATAACAATTCAGAGTAAATAGGTTAGCCTAATGATGGCCATGTTTCACTAAAGTGCTTCAGAGAAGGAAATGTGCCATCTTTTCCTGTTCTGCCCAATGTTTGACTCCAAAATTCTTAACTGGGGATGACCAGTGATGTCTAAGTTCCTTGATCAAATAAATTGAAACAAACTTTGCAATTAAACTCTGGACAGTCACATTTGACATGTATTGGGTTGTTATTTGCAAGTTGAGTATGATTCAGCTTTTTTCCATTGACAATCTGGTTACTAACATCAGGGAGAGAAACAAAGTTAACACTTTGGATAATATGACTCCTTTCACCCTTCCAACGCCTGTCATTAGCATAAATACAATCTTTCCTTCGATGCTATCAGTTCTGAAGAACTCAAAATGTTCACTCTGTTTCTCTCTCCATAGGTGCTGCCAGGCCTACTGAGTTTCTCCAGTATTTTCTGTTTTTATTTCAGATTCCCAGCATCTGCAATATATTGCTTTTATTTGATTATGAATTATATTGTTTGAGGAAGAAATACCAGGATCCTCAGGAAAATTCCTTCATTTATTCTAATAGTGCTACTCGATGTTTTATATTGAATTGATACAATATTTCTTTCATGCTACTTTCTTTGATACTAATTTATTTAATGTCAAAAGTGCAACTTGCCTGTACGACAGCTTGACAAACTGCTTTAGGGTTTGAAGGGAACAGTGCTTCCAGTGGAATAAAACTAGAAGCAAGGAAGTATTATTGATATTCAAAGTTTGTGAGAAGATTTGTAGCTCGGGTGCTCGTTGTTGTGGTTCTGTTCACCGAGCTGGGAATTCGTGTTGCAGACGTTTCGTCCCCTGTCTAGGTGACATCCTCAGTGCTTGGGAGCCTCCTGTGAAGCGCTTCTGCGATGTTTCCTCCGGCATTTATAGTGGTTTGAATCTGCCACTTCCGGTTGTCAGTTCCAGCTGTCCGCTGCAGTGGTCGGTATATTGGGTCCAAATCGATGTGTTTGTTGATAGAATCTGTGGATGAGTGCCATGCCTCTAGGAATTCCCTGGCTGTTCCCTGGCTTGTTCTATAATAGTAGTGTTGTCCCAGTCGAACTCATGTTCTTGTCATCTGCATGTATGGCTACTAAGGATAGCTGGTCGTGTTGTTTCGTGGCTAGCTGGTGTTCATGGATACGGATCGTTAGCTGTCTTCCTGTTTGTCCTATGTAGTATTTTGTGCAGTCTTTGCATGGGATTCTGTACACTATGTTGGTTTTGCTCATGCTGGGTATCGGGTCCTTTGTCCTGGTGAGTTGTCTGAGAGTGGCTGTTGGTTTGTGTGCTGTTATGAGTCCTAGTGGTCATAGTAGTCTGGCTGTCAGTTCGGAAATGTTCTTGATGTATGGTAACGTGGCTAGTCCTTTGGGTTGTGGCATGTCCTCATTCCATTGTCTTTCCCTTAGGCACCTGTTGATGAAATTGCGGGGGTATCTGTTTTTGGCGAATGCATTGTTGAGGTGTTCTTCTTCCTCTTTTTGCAGTTCTGGTGTGCTGCAGTGTGTTATGGCCCTTTTGAACAGTGTCTTGATGCAACAGATTCTATCAACAAACATATCGATCTGGACCCAATATACCGGCCACTGCAATGGACAGCTGGAACTGACAACCGGAAGCGGCATTCACTATAAATGCCGGAGGAAACATCACAGAAGCGCTTCACAGGAGGCTCCCAAGCACTGAGGATGTCACCTAGACAGGGGACGAAACGTCTGCAACACATACTATTGATATTACTGGGAAAAAAAGACATGCTGTTGAAGTTTTTGGTTTTGCAGTTATCAGGACAGAATCCAAGTCAAAAGACTCAAAATCTATTTGCTGACCAATTAGCATCCTCTTCCCATGCAGTATAAATTGATGTTACCTCTGAGATTTGGTATTCTTGCATTACTGTCATGATGAATACATGGAGAAAGCATCAACAACATACCTGGTTTTTTCAGCAATACTCAAGTACTATTCTTCCAAGAGACTATTAACTATGTAAGAGGTTACAAATTGTGCAATGATTATAACTCAGAGGACAATTATAAATGGTATGTAGGGATTATTCTATCAGCACAGGCTAAACGGATTGGGGTTCTACTCACTGGACTTTAGAAGAATGAAAGATGATCTAATTGAAGCATACAGATTCTTCAGTGATTTGACAGGGTCAATGCTGAGAGGAAGTTTCCCCTCATGGGAGAGTCTAGGACCAGAGAGGACAATCTCAGAACAAGGTGGTGTCAATTTCAGACTGAGATTGGAAGGAATTTAGTAGCTAAAGGGGATGTGAGCCTTTGAAAGTGTTTGTGACAGAGAGCTGAGGGGGTATAGTCCTTGAGTTTATTTTAAGGCTGAGATAGATAGATTCTTGATCAGGAGGGGAATCAAACGTTATAGTTAAAGGCAGGAAAGTGGATGTAAGCAAAGTTGTATCAGCCATGATTCTACTGAATAGCAGAACAGGCTCGAGGGGCCGAATGGCTTACACTTGTTCCTAATTTGTATGGTGTATGGACTCCCTGACCGCTGATTCCAGAGACCAATTCCAACTCTGACTGATGAGATGAGAAGTTATTCACAAATAGGTCTGTCTGTCTTACATGACCTGAATGTGGCTAACCAGCCACAATCACATGATGACACAAATTCAGATGACAGTTCCCAGAGGATGGCCAGATAACCGATAGGAATATCACACCAGTATCCTGGCAGTTGCTCCATTTAGGGGCCATTTGGCCCTTCCAGCCTGCTCCACCATTCAATCAGAACCATGGCTACTCTGATTTTAGACTCACCTCTACATTTGTGCAGCGCCCAGTTGGAAGGGGCTGGGGAGAGGTGGTAGGTAGGCAGGGGGCAGCAGGAACCCTGGCCCTGCCAGATACTGTGCTGGAAATGCTGGGAAACTCTGGATTCTCAGGAACCATTGGCATTCCGAGCTCTGGTCATTTGTGCATTTCCAAAAAACGTTCTTTGCTGTTTTCCATTCGGAACCCTATAAACTGCTTTTGTTAGGTTAAGTATTTTTTAAATCATTCCATTTAGGAGGAAAGCCTTCACACGATCTCCCGTGAATGGCGTTTTTACAGCCAACACACTGAACCCTCCCGCGCCGCTTCTGAGCACCAGCTTTACCTGTTTCGGTTTTTTGTTTTTTTTCAATGTCCTGTTTAAAGGTGCCCCGTTTCTGCCCTTTCTCCCCGTCTCTCCCTGTCCTTTCACCCTCTCGCTCCCTTTCCTTTTACTCTCTCTCTCTGCCCTTTGCCTCCTCCCATCCTTTCTCCCATTCTTTCTCTGCCCTTTCTCCCTCCCTCTACCCTCTCTCCCTCTCTCTTTGCCCTGTCTCCCTCTCTGTTACTCTTTGTCCTTCTCTGCTTGCTCTTTCT
>NC_057733.1:46509406-46513340 GCF_004010195.1 Chiloscyllium plagiosum | reverse complement strand
TGTTGTTTCTTGAATAAATATCCCTTATCTCAAATGCCCATCCCTTATCTGAAGCGATCACTTCAAATACAACAGGATGGGCTCTTGTTTTATCCTGTGAGCGGGGTTTCCGCGCCGTTTGGAGTTGAGAGGATTGAAGCAGCACTGGCTCTCGCCCGCACTGTTTTCTGAACCGTGTGTAAACAAGCCGTGATTGGGAAATAATAGGGACTATGGCTGACAGTACTGACCAGGGGATGTGTGCTCTCTCTCTCTCTCTTTCTCTCTCTGTCAAAGAGACCTTTGTTCTCTCTGACATTATTTAGAAAAAAATCTATTTCAGAGAAACGGTTTGGACATGCCGGTATTGGACTGGGGTGGACAAAGTTTAAAAAAATCACACAACACCAGGTTTTAGTCCCACAGGTTTAATTGGAAGCACTAGCTTTCGGAGCGCCGCTCCTTCAAACGCAGCACCGCTGTGTCTCAGTAAAACAAAATGCTGAGCTCTTACTGACTGGCTGAGCTCCGGCCGGCAGAGGGTCCCCTCAGAGATTATCGGGGACGAGGTAAGGTTTTTTTGGGGGGGTGGGGGGGTTCCGGGGATGCGATTTAATTTGCAATCGCTCCAGGGTTTCAAATGAGCCTGAGGGCACCAGTTGGGGAAACTCCAAATCCGAATGGAGTTAAAGCTGGATTTCAAAGCTGTGCGTCGAGCCCCAGTGGGGGACTGAAACAGTTTGAGCTCCGGCTGAGGGAGAGGGGACAGACCGCGGTGTAAAATATCTTCCACACACACACACACACACACTGTCTGCCATTCTGGTCACCAGTCTATGGGAGGGTTGTGATTGCACTGGAGTGAGTTGAGGAGTTTCACCAGGATGCTGCCTGGGCTGGAGAGAGACTCGATAAGAACCCCAAAAGAACTGCGGATGCTGTAAACTGAAAACTGCTGGAAAAGCTCCTCAGAATGAGGAAGGGTCACTCGACTCGAAACGTGAAGTCTGATTTATCTCCACAGATGCAGAGCAGAAATCATAGATAACATTTCGGGTCGATTGACCTCCCCTCAGAGTCATCGAGCTGTCCAGCACGGAAACAGACCCTTCGGTCCAACTCGTCTATGTCGTCCAGTTCTCTTAACCTCACCTTTTGCCAGCACTTGGCCCAAACCCTTCCTATTCATATACCCATCCAGATGCCTCTTAAATGTGGCAATTGTACCAGCCTCCACCACTTCCTCTGGCAGCTCGTCCCATACACGTACCACCCTTAGGTCCCTTTTATATCTTTTCCCCTCTCAGCCTGAATTTTGTCCCTGGATAGACGGGACTGTTTTCCTCAGAGCGGAGAAGGATGGGGGGCGGGAGGGGATGGGGGACGCGGTGGCTCAGTGGTTAGCTCTGCTGCCTCACAGCATCAGGGACTCCAGTTCGATTCCAACCTCGGCCGACTGTCTGTGTGGAGTTTGCACATTCTCCCCGTGTCTGGGTGGGTTTCCTCCGGGTGCTCCGGTTTCCTCCTACAGTCCAAAGATGTGCAGGTCAGGTGAATTGGCCTTGGGAAATTGCCCACAGTGTTAGTCAGAGGTGAATGTAGGGGAATGGGTCTGGATGGGTTGCTCTTCGGAGGGTCGGTGTGGACTTGTTGGGCCGAAGGGCCTGTTTCCACACTGTAGGGAATCTAATCTAAAGAAAAACCTGATTGAGGAGCATGGACGGGATAGGCAGGGCTAAACTCTCTACGTTGGTGGAGAGGTCAGTAATGAAGGGACACCGGTTTAAGGAGGGTTTGAAGAGACACAATCAGACGCCGGTCAGTGGGAATCCGGAACTCAAAAGGCGGGGACTTGAAGACATTTAAAAACTACTTCTGGAGAGCACATCAAACACTAGCACAGACAAGGCAAGGGCTGGAAAATGGGATTAAAATAGATGCTTAATAACTGATGCGGACACGATGGGCCTTCGCCCCCCCCCCCCCCCCGTGCTACTGTAGCTGGAACAACACGGAATATCCAAGAATTAAATCTCCCGGGAGAGCGCGGTATACCCCCCCCCCCCTCTCTGGAAAGACTGGAATCAATCCGCTCTGATCTTTGGGAACACTTAACACGGCGGCGACATCAAAGGGACGGCAAACACTCCCAGCCCCCCGTCCTGTTTGTTGAGGGGGGTGGGGGTGGATGAAAGGGCCCCCACTCTCAAAGACCGCCCAGTTTTCTGTTGGCCAGTGCGTTCATTGGCAGGGAGTCAGAGGGAAGATGAAATAAGCGGAGATGGCAATTCAACTCCCCCCCCACCCCACCGTCCCCCCCGCCCCAAGCCATGTTCCCGACCGGAGCGGAGTGTGTGGAGTGAGCTCCCTCAGTATTTAACCAGCGTGGCTTCAGCACTCAGGGGCGGCTCGAGATTCCTCATCCAACTCCAGAGAGCTGCTGTAACAATTGTGGAGAACTTTACTTTAAATCATATCCACCAAGTCGTCTTTTTAAAGAGAAAAGATTTAAACTATTGGGAATAACTATTGGGAGGGGAAAACTACCTCGGCTGGAAAATTGACACGTTTGAATTGCACGATTTTCTGTTTCATTCTGCTTGATTCTTTTTTAAATTAATTTCAGTTTTTTTTTAAATTTAGTTGGGTTTCACTCTCCCTGCGTCAGGGACCAGTGTATTTTTTTTATTATTTTGGTTGGGGTGCTGGAATCCTATCCTGAGACAGCGGGAGTAACCTGAGCGGATTTTGCTTTAAGTGTTTTTTTTTGAGAAAGGGGAATAGAGAGAGAGAGAGTTCTGCAGAGAATGGTCTCCGCTCCGAGCCTGTGGCGCCCGCTGCTCTTCGGCTTCGCCCTGTGTCAGCTCGGCGGCCCCGCCGACACCAGGAAAAGCTGGAAGGGTGCCCGACAGAACTCCCACTACCGCCGGCCCCAAGGGCTCTCTGCCCGGGATAGGAGCCAGCAGCAACCAGCGGCGGCGGCGCCTGAGACCGAGGAGAGTTTCACTTTGGACTTCACCGCGGTAGAAGGAAACATTGATAACTTCATGACTCAGATCAAGAGCCTGGCTCAGTCCCTCTACCCCTGCTCCGTCCAGAAGCTCAACGATGACATGAGGCTCCACTTTCTGACCAACTCCTCGGTTACCTGTAACGACGGCACTCCGGCTGGGTAAGGAATTTCACGCCTCCCCCCCCCCCCCACTGGACGGTCCTTCCCCCCCCCCCCCAAACAAAACCCCCACTGACATCTCACATTGTCCGGCAGAGAGGATTTCATTTTTAAAAAACAGCCCCTTTCAATCACGACACTCGGCTTCCTTTGAAAACGGACAGGGCTAGAGAAAAATTAACTACCACCCCCCAAAATAATATCCGCGCCCCTCCTCAATCAGTGATCAAAAGTTCTCAGGGATTGGTTTTGCTGCTGAAGGGAATCCGGGTGCGAATGTCATTTTTTTCTGATGTATTTTTTAAAGTCCACTTTATGGATGGAGCTTCTCTCTTTCTCTCTCCCCCGCCCCCTCACCCCCTTCTCTCTCTCTCTCTCTCTTGCTCTCTCCCTTCTCCACGCCACCACCGCCCCCAGACCCTAAAAACCTAAAATCTGAGCTGGAGCTTGCTGAAGAACGCGTGGATTCACTCTGCAATGTCCCGAATACAGCAGCTCAGGGCTGTACACGGCCCCGTGTCGCTCACTCGCACCGGGACCCGGCATTCTCCTATATACAACACCCCAAAGGTGACCCCTCCGCACATCCCAGCCTCCTTCCCCAACCAATTAGTCCGTCTGATACTCACATCCCGATCAATTTCACCCCCTCCGTGTGTAAAACTCACATCCTGATCAGTTTCACCCCCTCCCCGTGTAAAACTCAATCCCGATCAGTTTTACCCCCTCCCCGTGTAAAACTCACATCCTGATCAATTTCACACACCCCCTCCCCTGTGTAAA
>NC_057733.1:46497184-46509205 GCF_004010195.1 Chiloscyllium plagiosum | reverse complement strand
TTCACCCCCTCCCTGTGTAAAACTCATATCCTGATCTGTTTCACCCACCCCCTGTGTCAAACTCACATCCTGATTAATTTCACTCCCTCCCTGTGTAAAACTCACATCCTGATCAATTTCACCCTCTCCCTGTTTAAAACTCATATCCCGATCAGTTTCACCCCCTCCCTGTGTCAAACTCACATCCTGATCAGTTTCACCCCCTCCTTGTGTCAAACTCACATCCTGATCAGTTTCACCTCTCCCTGTGTAAAACTCAAATCCTGATCAGTTTCACCCCCTCCCCGTGTCCGTGTAAAACCCACATCCTGATCAGTTTCACCTCTCCCTGTGTAAAACTCACATCCTGATCAGTTTCACCCCCTCCCCGTGTCTGTGTAAAACTCACATCCTGATCAGTTTCACCCCCTCCCTGTGTAAAACTCACATCCTGATCAATTTCACACACAGTCCCACAAACTCTTAGTTCAAATCAGAATTCGGAAAAACAACAGAAAGAGAAGATAACAGCCCCCTTTCTCTCTTTAAGACCCACATGACGGTGAGGAATTAACAGAAGCGGCGCATTAAATGAGATTTTTTTCTTTATCACCTAAGCCGAGGGGGGTGGGGCGCAGTTCCTAGATCTTTGCATGTCTTCAGTCATTTTGAATGTGAGAATAATATTTAAAGTGACAAAATTCAGAGCAATGTCGGGTTTTTTTGGAATTGATTGTGTTGGTTTTCGATATATATTTTAAATAAAAGGCGAATTTGAGAGTTCAACAGGTAACAAACATTGAGATGCAGAGGCTCCGCATTACAGAGCATCAAACAATCCAGTATTTGGTTCATTAGGGGGATCCCTAACTTCTCAAATCGCGGTGTGAGAGACTCTCAGCTTCCAGCGACAGGGTGCTACCGGTTTTATAAATTCACCCCCGCCCGTTCTATCGGAGTGTTAACAGCGTCCCAAAATTCCGGTGACCTTCGTTACTCTGCCACAGCGGGGACACATTCCCTTCTCCAGTTTCGACAAGAGTTAGCGCTTCGGGGGAGGTGGAGGGGCTGCTCTCTGAGCAATGGTTAACAGGGCAGGGCAGTGACTCCCTACCCCGGGCTCCATCTCTGTCAGCTAACATCCACCCCCCCCCCCCCCTCCGCAGTGGGCGAGGAGTTTCGCGAAAAAAAAACCACCAGATTCCCAACGCAGAAAACTCGAAATCTGGATTTTCTTCAGGTCAGTTCTGATGGAGAGTCCTCTCGGCTCTCTCTCTCTCTCTCCATGGCTGCTGCCTGACTCGCTGGGATCTTCAGCGTTTTTCCTTGTCCAGCCAATGACAGTTTTGTTTGCAACATTCCAGCTTAGTATTTCTGAGGCTTCCGAATAGTTTTTTTTAAGCACAAAGTGAGCTCTCTGTATGTTGCTTTCACTGATTTACCATTACTTTCACAGGTATTACATGAAAGAGTCGAAAGGCAGTAGGCGCTGGTTAATCTTTTTAGAAGGTGAGTTTGGGGCTTTGAATGCAGGTGGATAGATTTCTATAGCGTTTTCCCCATCCCCAGGCCGTCCCAAAGCACTGCTAGGCAGAGGGATGTTGTGAAGTCAGTCGCTGACATAATACTACTTTTTAGAAATTACAGCACTGACATCTGACGACGTTTAGTCAAAATAATTTTTTTCCCGAATTTCACTTTATCTATTGGCGTTGGTAATGACTGAGATCCCGCAGAAATGCGCGTGAGAACAGCAACCTGCTCGGAAACCACGGGAGATCTCAGGAACACTAACATGGAACATCCCTGGTGTTTCTGAAAGGATGTTACTCCCTCTCTTCCAAATTCCGGTTCCCTTGTGCTTCAGCTTTCCAGCACCTGGAGGGGTTTCCCTTGCAGCTGTCCCTTTCTTCAGGGGATGAATCTAACCACTCAGCTCCCTACCCTCTGCTGTGTCCCGTCACCAACTCTTGTGATTAGATTAGATCCCCTAGAGTGTGGAAACAGGCCCTTCGGACCAACAAGTCTACACCTCTGAAGAGTAACCCACCCAGACCCATTTCCCTCTGACTAATGCACCTAACACTCTGGGCAATTTAGCACAACCAATTCACCTAACCTGCACATCTTTGGACTGTGGGAGGAAACCGGAGCACCCGGAGGAAACCCACGCAGACACGGGGAGAATGTGCAAACTCCACACAGACAGTTGCCCAAGGCTGGAATCGAAGTTGGGTCCCTGGGACTGTGAGGCAGCAGTGCTAACCACTGAGCCACTGTGCCGCCCATCCAGACTCTAAAACTATCATGGCAAAGGAGAATTTTATATCAGAGAGAAATGAAGATTAATTTGAAGATTAATATTGCTAGAATGATTTGATATAATCGGAAACACAAATTATAAAATCCATCCAGTACTCATTTTAGTAATAGTATTTTATTTAAACGTTGTCTATCAAGGACCCTAGTTCAGATTTCTTCCCTGAAAAGGTATAGCGATTTAACCATCGTGTAAAAAATACAATGAACTAAAGATTTTCTTCCTCTTCCAGTCAGCAAAATACAACCCTCACAATTACTTCATAATAAAATAGAACAATAAGGAATGGTTGAGGTTATGATCCAGTTCATTGTGAGGTCTGCAAGTGCTGACATTGCTGCTCCCAGGGATACTGTCATAAAGCGATACAGCACGAAACAGACCCTTCGGTCCAACTAGTCTATGCAGACCACGTTCCCAAACTAAACTAATCCCACCTGCCTGCATTTGGTTCATATCCCTCCAAATCGTTCCTATTCATGAACTTATCCAAATGTCTTTTAAAATGTTTCTGATTGCTTTATTTTGTATAGTTGCTATATAAATGTAAGTTTTTGCTGTAAGTTAAAATCAAATCTCCTCATTCCAGTTTTCTTCCATTATCCTTCTGGTCAATTATGAATTATTCAAGGGAATAATTTGGAAAAGTGCACTTGTCCATTTTTAGCTGGATACTGAATGATAGCGATTTGATGGAGAGAGTACAAATCCTTTTGAGTGTATGGTACAATTTAAGTTGAACCCTTCAAACTCCTTCCTAGCTTTCTATTTTGTGAATTTCTAATTCAATGTGAATCTAGTCCATCTGCCCCTGAATAACCCAGGAATACTTAGGTCTACTATTGATTCCATTGCAACATTAAGCATTCACCTCAGCATAAACCACATCTCACACAGTCCCTCCATGAGTCTATCACTATTAGTGACACTGGTGGAAATAGTTTGATGAGGTAAAGTTAAGAGCAACAAAAATGCTTTGGTATGATGTCAAAGCAATCTGGGCTCTGCAAAAGTTTCCTGCTATGTTTTTGCAATAATATGGGGAATGGAAACATGGATGTGGGTATTTAGATGTGAAATGGAATGTAATAAATTTGGTAATTTTCTAGCATCAGAAAATTACCATGAAAGCTTTTAGCTTGCTGTAAACATTCAACTACTTTAAGTTTCTTCAAAAAGGCGACCTGCAGCCCCATCTGGTCTGGCCTCTATGTGACTCCAGTTTGATTCTTTGTGTCCTTCGCATGACCAGTGATTGGCGATAAATACAACTTACTTTGTGTACCCATAACCCCCACTCCTCAAAACGTCTAATGCTAGAAGTAGTTTCTGTAATTGAGAGGAGCAATTTACAGAGATAGCAGGCCTGATTTTAACCCTAAGTGAATGGGGTTTAATTGAATTAAAATTGCTTGGATCTTGTCCAATGTCAGAAAGCACTGCATATCAGGGGCATTAATAAAACATTAGTATTTTCAGATTTGGTACTGGGGATATTTTAACTCATCTATTGTCATTGTTAATTTAGAGTTTTAAAGTTTATTTATTTTGGCATGTTTTTGTAAAATTTGCCAGTGAACTTATAATTAGCTCAATATATTACATTTATTGTATTAATTTTGTGCCACTTTGAGGAGAGAATTTGGAACCATTGGTTTGACACTGGTAGCGAGTTGTAGATTTCAGAGCTATACATTTATAATGTTTCACTTTGTGAATAAAATCTACAGCTCTAGGAAGATTGACTTCTGGTCTCCTCCTTCACCAACTGGCTGTCAGAGGTTTTATAATGCACCAGCTAGTGTCTGACCCATATGTATTGAGATATGCAGGGGCATCCTCTCTCTTGGTGGCTTGTTTGGGAATTTGCTCCCAAGGTGTTGTTCTGCTTTGTCATTTGCGTGTGCTTACAAATGGCTCATGTTTTAAAAATTTTCTCCCAGATTTTCCGCAGGTATTTTTCATTTATTCCAATTTTCTATTTCACCTCCAACTAGGCCTTTTCAGATGCCCTGATGCTTTGATGTCTTTTAGTTGCCTCATTGAGATGATCATCACACTTCACTCAACAGTATTCTAAACAAAACCTTACTGGGCCATTCCTCCTCTTCCTGACCTTCCCCATCCACTTTTTGTTCATGAGTAAATGTCTGACTTGTCTTCCAGTCCTAGTCCCAATCAAATGTTTAAACTAAGCGATTAATCTGCCTTTTCTTTTTTTTGATACTGAAGGATTTGTTAGTTCTTATTCATGGACATCTACAGTATTTATAGACTATTCATATTTCTGGAGTGCAGAATTGGTATGTTTCTAATCCATAGATGTCTCATGCTGACTGTCCTATTCAATCTTGAATGTGCTGTTTGCCTCTGTTCTCCCAGGGGGCTGGTACTGTTTCAGCAAAGAGAATTGTGACACGCGATATGACACCATGCGCCGGTTAATGAGCTCCACCAACTGGCCTCGAAGTAAAACAGGTTGGTATTGGAAATTATGGTTTGGACGCTGCGCTATTGTTCACGCAACAGAGAGAAAACATTTCAGTCGAATAAAGCATTAGAATAATCATTTCCAAAGTCATTAGATCTGGGCATTCAGTGGGTGATGTCACCAAAGTCCTGCAGAAGTATACCATAGTCATTTGCTATTTGCTAAGATATTGGCAGTTCATAGACTACATCACTGTACTCCTGTAATCTTTTTGAAAAATGCCCAAAATCATGTCATGTATTTAGATGCTCCACTGAAGCACCTTTGGAATTCTCACAATGTTAACATCTAATGCTATAGATGTTAAGGACACTATATAAATGCAATCTGTTGTTATTGTATACATTTCAGGCAGACTGCTTTGGGACTTGGATGGGATAAAGAACTAATCATTCATTTCTTTTCCTCCACTCTGCCCTCCCATATTATATCTGTCTGGCTAATGTGCCAATGAGATGGGATTAAAAGAAAAGTCATTTTTCTTTTTCCAAGGACTGCTCTTGAAATTTTCTTGGAGGGTCACTTTGTGATTTTCAGGGTGACTTTTTTCAGTTTTCACAGGCTCCTTCTCCACTGATGACAGACAAAATAACATGACTTTCCATAGTTAGCATACGGGGTAACTGGACTTGCACAGGAGCAGGATTAGATGAACTCATCACATTTCTCAATAATCATCACCTCTCCATTAAACTTAAAGCAACAAAGCACAATAAAGTTCAAAATAATAAAGCACGATAAAGCACAAAAGGCATTAAGTTCCTAGACACCACAGTATTTAAACTGGCATAAGACAACAGGCATGGGTTAGCAACAAATTAAAGCACAACACAGTGATGCTAGATACTCAAAACAAGTACAAAGTGCTGGAGAAGTTCAGCAGGTCTGGCAGAATCCATGGAGAAAGAAATAGAGTTAATGTTTGGAATCTGGTATGATTCTTCTGGGCAATATGAAGATGATTTTTCTGATTGCTTGTTCCTGTGATTGAAGGTTCCCGTGTGGTTTGGACCTTCACAGGGTGGAGTTGCCTGCCACTTCCGTGTATTTTGAACATTAACAATAAGGGTTTAGCAATGTCCACGAATCAGTCAGCCTGATTTCTAATGGCTAGAGACCACCACAGAAAGCTATCCATAATTTAACGCAGATTGACTTAATTGGCAATTTCACTGAGAGATACTATAAAAATTGAATGATTTCCCATGAACATTTGCAGATTAACTATTCATTTGTAACTGAAATTCCTATAATTTAGCTGTAAATGATTATTCTAATGCTTGCTCCACATTCCATAATCATTTTACATACTAGGAATCCCAACCCTAATTCTCCAACTATTGAAGTAACTATCCAGTATGTACTCTCAATGTGCAACAAAATTGACTGTGGATCCTTTATATCTCTGACAAGTCATAATCCTGGTTTCCCTCAAAATATTCCATGAAATTTAAAAGAAATGTGTGTTCAAATTCACATTAAGCTCATAGACCTGATGTTTCTGGGGCTTTTCTTTCATCAGGTACTGGAATCCTGTCTCCTCAGCCAGAAGAAAATCCTTACTGGTGGAACGCTAATATGGTGTAAGTTTTGGTCAACTCAAACAATTAGGAACCAAATTTGGAAAAGTTATGATGTCTGAATATGAAACATAATAATAGAAAATATTAAACTAATTCACTTGACGGCTCATAAAAATGCGACACCTGGTTTAAGATTGAATGTCTAAACCCATGCCCTCAACCATCTACATGGTCAAGAACAACAACTGAATGGGAAGATCACAACCATCAAATTCTCCTTCAAGTCACACACCACCCTCCTGACTTGGAAATATATCATTGTTCCTTGTTAGGTCAAACCTCTGGACTTCCATATATATCACGACAGTGGGAGAACTTACACCATACAATCTACAGTGGTTCAAGAAGCTGACTCACCACAGTCTTTCATGGGGCAAAGCAGAGTTTGTTGGCTGGGCCAGCTTTTATTCCCCATCCCTAATTGTCCTTGAGAAAATGGTGGTTAGCTCTTTTCTTGGACTGCTGTGGTCCATGGAGGGCAGACATTCTCACAGTGCTGCTAGGTAGGTGGGTTCAGGAATTTGGCTCAGTAATCATGAAGGAAAAACAGGATAGTTCCAAATCAGGAAAGTGTGTGGCTGGGAGGGGAACTTGCAGGTAAGTGGTGATGCTCCCATGTATCTGCTGCCCTTGTCCTTCGAGTCAGTAGAGATTGGAAGGCGATGTTGAAGAGGTTTTGGGGAGTTGCTGTAGTGCACCTTGTGAATGGTACACAATGCTCAGACCATGTGTCAATGGTGGATGGACTGACCTGAAGGTGGTGAATGGAATGCTAATCAAGTGGGCTGATTTGTCTTGGATGGTGTCAAGCTTCCTGAGTGTTTCCCAAGAGTGGTTCATTCCTGAAGAAGGGCTTATGCCCGAAATGTCGATTCGCCTGCTCCCTGGATGCTGCCTGACCAGCTGCACTTTTCCAGCAACACATTTTTCAGCTGTTTCCCAAGAGTACCAGCAAAGCTAACATCCCATGGATGCATGAAAAATTATACAAACTGCAGGAGTCTTGATATCTCCAATGCTGGATCAATCAATCAGTCAAAGTTAGGGGAGGAGTGAATACAAGTGACTGAAGTACTGTTGGATCAAGAGGGAAAATATGAAATGGCATTCCTGCTTGTAATTACTGTTTAGCCTTTCCCAAGCGAACAATGGCTTTGGATAAGCTGGAGTTCATTGTCAAATTTGAAACATCTCCTGGGGCAATGGTGGCATCTCTGCCATGAGGAAAACGTTCTGGATTTGTGCATCACCCCAGGATTCAATGGCCAAGGAAGCTGCATTTATAAGCAGATTGATTATGAACCTATAAACCCTTCCAATACATGCCAATGGCAGGCGGTCAGAGCAGGAAAATTCCTGGTCAACTACATGACAGGAATAACACTGGAACCTCCACCATCACAATCCATAGCCCTGGACTACAACATGTTTATAAAAGTCACTGCAACCTGGGCTCCATGAGTGAACTGCAACATACAATTACCACTGTAGTAAGTCAGCTTGGCACACTGACTGGATAGGAGAAAGTGAGGTCTGCAGATGCTGGAGATCAGAGCTGAAAATGTGTTGCTGGAAAAGCGCAACACATTCCTGAAGAATTCCTGAAGAAGGGCTTATGCCCGAAACGTCGATTCTCCTGTTCCCTGGATGCTGCCTGACCTGCTGCGCTTTTCCAGCAACACATTTTCAACACTGACTGGATAGGCACATAGAAAGGATGGCTATTTGGGGCTTTTTCATATCCCATCAAGTATTTGCACCTCTGGGTGATGCTGTGCGTAAAGGAAGAACATGAGGAAAATTTTGAACAACATGGTTATGTTAAATCTGGGGAAGTTAAATAATTGCATAGAACCACATTACATGTATCAGCACTGACTTCACTAGTCCCATCTAGGGAACTGAGTAATGAATGTGCTTGTTCTTTTACTGATGTTATGATCCTTACGTTGGGATTGAGATAATTTTAGTTTATTCTAACTAGAACTATCTGCAAAAAGGTAGGCAACACACAAAAGTATGCCATGTAATCATTCCAGTAACTCCTGTGCATTTGTCAAACTGCACTGTGTATTATATATATAGCATAAGTACAGGCTGGGAGTTATAATCTCCTGCACCATTCCCCCTGATTTGCAGGTTATTTTTCTGCCACAGTCATTCGATCCTATTCACCACACATCATCTTGAAGACAGTGCTGACATCCTCCTTGATCTCACACAGACCTACCTCTGAGCCTTTAGGAAGTTTAAGAGACCAGGGTGAATGGCTCCCTCCCTGTTGTGAAGGGCCTGAGGCCTGGTTCCCTGTGATGCCCTCGAAATCTATTGGCAAATCCAGGACTGGCGTTGTTGGATTATAATAGGCGTGAGAAAGTCTTTTCCAATTTCTCCCATCCAGAAGAAACTTGTGTAATTCTGTGTGACACTTAGAATTATATTTCTACTCAAATAATAATATCTGGCACATTGATTAATTGCACATTTTTTCCTCTTTCAGTTTTATTCCTTATTGCTCAAGTGACGTCTGGAGTGGAGCATCCCAGAAATCTGAGAAAAGTATGTTCTGGTTTGGTTCTATGTTGTTTTAAGCAGAATGTATCTCTATCAAATTTATGTAGGTTTGCCAAATGAATAAGTTCATTACTTGGAGTGACGACACTAAGATGATTAGGGGTTTAGATAGGGTTGACCGTGAGAACCTTTTTCCACGTATGGAGTCAGCTATTACGAGGGGCATAGCTTTAAATTAAGGGGTGGTAGGTATAGGACAGATGTTAGGGGTAGATTCTTTACTCAGCGAGTCGTGAGTTCATGGAATGCCCTGCCAGTAGCAGTGGTGGACTCTCCCTCTTTATGGGCATTTAAACAGGCATTGGATAGGCATATGGAGGATAGTGGGCTAGTGTAGGTTAGGTGGGCTTGGATCGGCACAACATCGAGGGCCAAAGAGCCTGTACTGCGCTGTATTCTTCTATGTTCTATGTTCTATTAAGTTATACACATGTGGAAGGTCCTAGTCTGATAGTTGAATTCAGTTGACTGACTATGTCCAGGACAGTGACATGGACATTACAGATCACCATAGTGTCTGTAACTAAAGTTCCAACACTTGATTGTTGTTGAGTTACCAGAATTTGAAAGCGTGCATGCATTGGGGCAGAATCTGATTCACTTATTATGCCTCTGAAGTCCAGTAGCTTACCAATGGTCACTGAGATGAATGACCATTTTGATGTGATATTGGAGGATCTGTGAATTTAGCTAATTGAACCAAACAAGCTTACAGTCAAAAGTAAACAATCTAACCATTTAAATAAGAAGGATGGCAGCGGTACCAGTGACCAGAAGTCGGTATTGCCATAAAGACCTGACTGGTTTTCTAATGCCATTTAAGAAAAGAAACCTACAGTTCTTATCTGAACAGGTCAGTAGAAATGCCGTCTGAAGTGACCTGAAGGTTACCTGGTTGCCATCACTTTCTGGCTAACAACTGTTACTTTTCCCAGTGTCACTTGTACTAAAACATTTGTCAGACTTGCACAGGTATTTTGTTAGAGCAATCTATGATTAATCCCATTGCCCCGCTGTCTTCCTCAGCCACTTTGCTCTTTCCCTGCTTCAAATTTATATTCACTCCTTCCCTTTTAAAGGTGCAATGGCCTTTGTCTTAATAACTCCCTTTGGTAAAACATCTTTCTTTGTAAATAAAGTTTTCTTAAACTTTTCTCAGTTTTATTTCAGTTTTAACTAGACTAGGTATGTAAGTTAGGAGAAAGTGAGGACTGCAGATGCTGGAGATCAGAGCTTAAAAATGTGTTGCTGGAAAAGCGCAGCAGGTCAGGCAGCATCCAGGGAACATAAGCCCTTCTTCAGGAATGAGGAGGGTGTG
The DNA here is from genome assembly GCF_004010195.1 of Chiloscyllium plagiosum. NCBI lineage: Eukaryota > Metazoa > Chordata > Chondrichthyes > Orectolobiformes > Hemiscylliidae > Chiloscyllium > Chiloscyllium plagiosum. The sequence continues at coordinate 46,498,940 of NC_057733.1, read as the reverse complement.
CCAAGCAGGCTAAGATAAAAGGTAGGGAGGAGGGACTTGGGGGAGGGGCGTTGGGAATACGATAGGTGGAAGGAGATTAAGGTGAGGGTGATAGGCCGGAGTGGGGGTGGGGGTGGAGAGGTCAGGAAGAAGATTGCAGGTCAAGAAGGCGGTGCTGAGTCCGAGGGTTGGGACTGAGAAAAGGTGGGGGGAGGGGAAATGAGAAAGCTGGAGAAATCTGCATTCATCACTTGTGGTTGGAGGGTTCCTTTTCTCCTTTACCTGCTGCGCTTTTCCAGCAACACATTTTTAAGCTTTAGGTATGTAAGTTAGCTCGCTAAGCTTGAAGGTTTGTTTTCAGATATTTCATTGTCATACTAGGGAACATCATCAGTGAGAGTCTCTGGTGAAGCGCTGGTGGTATGTCCCATCTCACGATTTATAGGTCTAGGTTTCTTAAGGCGGATGATACCATTTCCGATTTTTTTCAAGGTAAGGTAGATAGGATCTAAATAGAAGTGTTTAATTAATGGAGTTCTGGTTACGTTAAAAATCACACAACACCAGGTTATAGTTCAACAGGTTTAATTGGAAGCACACTAGCTTTTGGAGCAACGCTCCTTCATCAGGTGATTGTCACCTGATGAAAGAGCATCGCTCCGAAAGCTAGTGTGCTTCCAATTAAACCTGTTGGACTATAACCTGGTGTTGTGTGATTTTTAACTTTGTACACCCCAGTCCAACACCGGCATCTCCGAATCATGAGTTCTGGTCAGAATGCCATGCCTCTAAGAATTCTCGTGTGTGTCTTTGTTTCGCCTGTCCTCAGATGTTTTTTTGGTGGAAGGGGATGATTAGATTAGATTCCCTACAGTGTGGAAACAGGCCCTTTGGCCCAACCAGTCCACACCGATCCTCCAAAGAGTAACCCACCCAGACCCATTTCCCTCTGACTAATGCACCTAACACTATGGGCAATTTAGCATCGCCAATTCACCTGACCTGCACATCTTTGGACTGTGGGAGGAAACCCACGCAGACACGGGGAGAATGTGCAAACTCCACACAGACAGTCACCTGAGGCTGGAATCGAACCTGGGACCCTGGTGCTAACCACTGAGCCACCGTGCCGCCCCCACTGTTGTTCCAGTCAAAGTGGTGTCCTTCTTTGTCTGTACGTATAGAAACTAGTAATAGTGGGTCGGGTCCTTTGGTGGGCAGTTGGTGACAAAATGTCTGAAAACAAACCTTCAGGCTCAGCAAGCTAACTTACATACTTAGCATCAACCTGAGCTACAAACCTTCTCAAAAATGCTTTAAATACACTCTCCCCATTCACTATACTAAAACTCTTCAATTTTTAAAAGTAAACATTAAATATAGTTTATCCAGCTTTACCTCAGTCGATAAAGTGCTGTAACTCTTGATCACCATTGCTATCTAATGACCTTTCTTAAAGGTTGGTGTGCTTGAATGTTTTCATATTAATCACTTGTGGGACATGGGTGTTGCTGGCTGGTCAGCATTTATTGCCCACCCTTAGTTGTTCTTGAGAAGGTGGTGGTGCTGAAAATGTGTTGCTGGAAAAGCGCAGCAGGTCAGGCAGCATCCAAGGAGCAGGAGAATCAACGTTTCTGGTATGAGCCCTTCTTCAGGAATGAGGAAGGTGTGCCAAGCCGGCTAAGATAAAAGGTAGGGAGGAGGGACTTGGGGGAGGGGGGTTGGAAATGCGATAGGTGGAAGGAGGTTAAGGTGAGGGTGATAAGGTGAGGGTGAT
>NC_057733.1:46474173-46495942 GCF_004010195.1 Chiloscyllium plagiosum | reverse complement strand
CTAACCTGCAATCTTCTTCCTGACCTCTCCACCCCCACCCCCCCACCCCCACCCCCACTCCGGCCTATCACCCTCACCTTAACCTCCTTCCACCTATTACATTTACAACGCCCCTCCCCCAAGTCCCTCCTCCCTACCTTTTATCTTAGCCTGCTTGGCACACTTTCCTCATTCCTGAAGAAGGGCTCATGCCTGAAATGTCGATTCTGCTGCTTCTTGGATGCTGCCTGACCTGCTGCGCTTTTCCAGCAACACATTTTCAGCTCCGATCTCCAGCATCTGCAGTCCTCACTTTCTCCTGGAAGGTGGTGGTGAACTGCCTTCTTGAACTGCTGCAGGCTGTGTGCTGTTATGTTAGGGAGGGTATTCCAGGATTTTGACACAGGTTGTCATAATTTGATTTGGATTTGATGCCACTCAATGACAAATAGCTACTATCAGTCACTATGGAAAGGTCAACTTGGAAAATTTGGCCTTTAGTACCCTGCATTAGTCAGTACCTTCAGGAGAGAGAGAGGAGACAAATTAAAAGGTGAGACTCTGCTGTAACACCCGGAGGAAACCCACGCAGACACAGGAAGAATGTGCAAACTCCACACAGACAGTCACCTGAGGCTGGAATCAAACCTGGGACCCTGGTGCTGTGAGTCAGCCATGCTAACCACTGAGCCACTGTGCCACCCCCACTGGGTGTTCCAGTCAAAGTGGTGTCCTCCTTTGTCTGTATGTATAGAAACTATTCCATTGTTGTATGCACTCACCAATCATTGCTTATTGTTTGTTGTAGGTGCCTATGCTTTCATGGGAGCCCTGATAATACAAGAAGTTATCAAAGAGCTGTTGACTAAAGGTCTGGAAAATGCAAAGATTCTCCTTCTAGCTGGAACCAGGTATGGTGCTTGGGTTTTCAGGGTCCCAATACTGAGACCCCTTCTCTTAGAAATGTGCTGTGATATGATTAAATGTTCCTTGAGTTAAAAGTGAATTACATGCAGAAAATTGTATTCAGTCCCTGCAATGGGAATGATGTTGGTTGGATTCAGACCTACTTTGGAACTCACACACCACCCAAGGTCATTAGAGATTAAATTCCATTCCATTGTAGCAACTTGATAAGATGAAATGAGGTTGTGGATTGACTAATCATTGTAAATCAACGAGTTAACAATATTTTCTTTTACCATTTCTTTCTATCAACCTTCTTCCATGTTTGTCCCTTCTGTAAGTTTTGAACTATTGGCTTCTGTCTAAGCATAATTCCACTGCTTTGTTCTCGCAGCTAAATTGCTCTACTTCATGCTGAAGTTCAGACAGGAAATGTTGATGAGTTTTTTATCCAATAACCACCCAGCTAACCTAAATATCTGTATACGGTAAAAAGGGATATGAAGCCAAGCAGGTACATGGATGGTGTTAAGACACAGATCTACTGTGAGCTCACTTGAAGAAGAGCAGAACCTGGTCAGAGGGTTAATGGCTCTGCTCCTGTTTGTATAGTCACACTTCCAATAATCATCCAAATAGAAAACAGAAGTGAGAGAGCTGAACGGTTTCTTACATTCTAGCTTGAGATAAGATTTTGCAAACTGTCTTTTTTTTCTTTCTTGTCTAAAGTTGCTAATTTAGTATGTTGGATTAAATTAAAATTCATCCTGCTAATGATTACTCGGTTACTCATTGCCACAGCCAGCTTAAGTATTAGATGAGCTCACTTTCTCATTTGCACTGTTAGTTAGATCAGTACTTATGATGCTATCAGGCCACTTATGTTCCAATGTGACACAATTCAAACCCCCAAGCTGGGATAAAACAGTGCTATTGAATTGTCACAGGGGGATTGTGGAATAGAATAGATAACCTGGTAAATATTCTTTCCTTATTCTTACACTTTTAGCAACCTTGTAGTTTCAGTGTGTAGGATTTCTTAAATCATCTTTGCCCGGGCGAGTACGCAATTTGCTGTGTAGAAGCGGGCTCTACGTTTCTCAGAAATCATTTTAGCTGCCCTGGATGTCCCACCATATATTCCTGACAATTCTGTCCCTTCTCCCTTGCAGCACAAACATGTAACAAATTGAGTAATTGTTCAGCAGAGGCAGCGTAAGCAAAACAAAATACAGACAGGAGGCTGAAAACTTTGCTGCAAGTTGCTGGCTTAAAATTTCTTTCCATTGCATGAAGAGACGTAGAAAAGCTGTGATGAAATTAAATGATCCTATAATCACAGTCAGGCAACAACGGAGGCACACATTAACTGCTCAGTATTCTGATATGGTGCATATTTCTCAGGCGAAATAAACACAGCAGTTCACCACTCAACCCCTCTTGTCTGTTTCACTATTCAATTAGATCAATGTCAATCTATATCTTTACTCTATCCATCATCCTTGGTTTCTCTAGAATGTAGAAGATTAAGGGGTGATCTGATCAAAGTCTTCAAGATATTAACAGAACAAGACAGGGTAGGTAAAGATAAACTATTTCTAGTGGTTGGGGATTCTAGAACTAGGGGTCTTAGTCTAAAAATTGGGGCCAGACGATCAGGAGGGATGCTAGGAAGCACTTCTACACCCAAACGGTGGGAGAGGTTTGGAACTCTTCCACAAATAGCAGTTGATGCTACGTCAGTTGTTAGTTTTAAAGCTGAGAGAGATTTTTTTTATTGAGCAAAGATATTAAAGCATCTGGGTCAAAGGCAATTATGTGGAGTTAGGTCACAGATCAGCCATGATCTCATTGAATCGAGGTACACGTCCAAGGGACAGAAAGTTCTGGGCCTGTTCCTATATACTGTATTCATTAAAATGCTTCTATATCAAAAAGATCCAAGTCACACTTCAAACAGATGTATAAAGGAACAAAGGCAGCTCCCATGAACATAAAATATTGGAATCAGGAAGTTTTGAGAATCTTAGCTGGTGTCTTTGTTGCCTTTCTAAGTGCTGAACATTGTTGTTTAAAAAAGAACATATGACATGACATAATACATTTTGACCTTATTAAAATCGTGCATGTTTTAAAAACCTTGCTACAGGATATTTGCTATTGTAAAGAATAGGTTGAAGTGTTCATCTCTTACTTGGAAAAATAATGTGGAGGTGCCGGTGTTGGTCAGAAGTCACACAACACCAAGTTATAGCCCAACAAGTTTATTTGAAACCACAAGCTTTTGGAGCGCAGCCCCTTTGTCAGGTGATGAATGGGCAGTTCTCTGAAATTTTGTGATTTCAAATAAACCTGGCGTTGTGTAACATCTGACTTTGGAAAAATAAATTCAGGCACTCATTCGATATACAAAACCAAAATGTCTGTAAATTTCACCATCACATTTGCAAAATAGGCAAAAGGTTATAACTTTTAAGCCTGAAGGACAATTGTGTTGTGGTATCAACAACCTTTTGAAGGAATGTTTTGTGAGAACTGATCAAATCAGTTTGCTGAAATCGCCCTGGAAAGAGCAAGAAAGTAGGGGTAGCACATGGCCTTAGCGTTAACATTATCAGTACGGACAGTGCAGCTTCTGTATAATAATTGAAACATGTAGAAAAGACTCACTAACGGTGCCCTGAAACTTGTTCCTGTATTCAATGAGCAAAATATAATTCTCTTTGCTTCCTTTGGCAGAGTTAATGATCTTTGTGCCACAGGAAAGGGCAGCATATTAAAACCTCAATGTGTTCATACAGTGTGACTAAAGACACTTTTATGGTTTGATGCACATTTACCAAATCAAATAGAAAATAATTCCATGGAAACTAGATACAATGGAAACGTACTTGTGACCGCTGTAATATCCTTGTAGATCCTAGAGCTTTAATGGTTTTTCTCTTCCTTCATCATACTGATGTGACTGAGGTTAGTAGTTAAACAGAATAGTTTTATTCAAGTCTACATTCTCAATGCTATGTGACTCTCACTGTTGATGTTCAAATACTCTGTACCATCTAACTTTAATCTTGAGTACAGAACAGTTAATCTAACACAGAAATATAGTTGCGCTTCTATTACTGTCATTCTTTGATACTGCAAATTGTGACTTGGGGGCATACTTTGTAACTTTTAATTGGTCAGAATACTTTGGCAACATGGTATCAGCTGTTCCAAGAAGTGAACACTTTGCTCTTGCATCTGATATTGTAACTCACTGCACTGCCAAATCGAAAAATGAGAAACCAACGTTGATCAAAATAGACATGACGCAAACCAATAACTAAAATGTGACTGCAGCCAAGTGAGGATCGGTGACTAAATATACCTAAGTAAAAACCTCCAAGTGGATAAGGAAGAGAGCAGGAAGAAGCATGTATAAGGAATGGATTTCTAATTACATGCGATATCAATTCTTCAAAAAGTAGACTTGGAAAATGTTTCACTTTAAAGGAGGAAAGACTTTTTACAGTGTATTCAAGACTGTTTTCTATGTTACTAGTCCAGCAAAGAACACTATTTGATCTGTTCATGTGTAATGAAATGGAGCAAGTAGGCCACATCAAGTTAGGGGTGCATTTGGGAAGTGGTGACCACAATATAATTAAGTTCAATACAAGAAAAATAAAGAGCAAGAAAAGTGACAGGCATATGTATTTGACTAGGGAAAAAAAAACAAATTATACCAAGATTAAAAGGGACATGGCCTTGATTAAAGGGAATGAAAAATTGGCAAACATAACTGTATTTAACAGGAAATATTTAAACAGGAGACAGAAAGAGTACAAATTAACTATATTCCAGTAAGGCAAAAAGGATGTGTATCGATGATTAGTAGGAAAAGCAGGCCGCTAAGAGATGAAGAGACCAGTTTGTAGTGGTGTGTGAGGGAATGGCAGAAATGGTGAATAATTCATCTTTGCTTTCACAGAGAAGCTAGTACTGGGATTACACATCTAGATGAGGTGGGGTTGGAAAGTTGGTGGAGATTATAGTTTAAAGAGAAATGACATGAAACAGTTATTCTAAATTTAAGACAGACAAATCATACAGATGTGATGGATTTCACCTGCAGATCCAGAAGAAAGTTAGGAAGGAAATGACTGAAGAGTCTGACTAAAAATTTCTGATGAGTTAGAGTCATACAGCATGGAAACAGACCCTTCGGTCCAACTAGTCCATGCCGACCATGTTCCCAAACTAAACTAGTCCCATCTTGGTTCTGCACTTGGCTCATATCCCTCCAAACCTCTCCTATTCATTTAAAATGTATTTTAAATGTTATAACTGTACCTGCATCCACCACTTCCTCTGGCAGTTTATTCCACACACAAATCACTCTCTGTGTAAAGGAGATGCCCCTCATGTCGTTTTTAAATCTTGCTTCTCTCACCTCAAAAATATAACTATTGGTTTTGAACCTTGGGAAACGACCCTTGCTATTCATCTTATATGGCCCTCATGATTTTATAAACCTCGAGAAGGTCACCCCCTCAACCTCCTATACTCCAATGAAAAATATTCCAATCTTTCAAGTCTATTTTTGTAGCACAAAGAAACAAAGGGAATGTGTCCACAGGGACAGAGAGATGGGAATGTGGGCTGGTCATCTGGGAGTTTTGTTTCTCCTTCTCTCATGTTGTTTATTTACTGCACCCGAGTTACAGTTCTTAAACCGTTAAATCCAGAAGGTGGAAAACAAGAATGGGGGTAAAAGGAAGTTTCTTTTGACTGGAAGAGCCTTGTCCCATTAGGCTTTTATTAGTGAACTATAGTATCTTGCATTTAAGGCAGTGCTTTCTAAATATTTTCCCTCTGTGACTCCATTTCAAGACTTCGCCAATCGTCATGCTTATTGAAACAGTGAGAACTTAGAGACTGGGGTTCAGGGAAATTAGGTGGATGGGTGGTTGGTGAGTTGCTCTGACATTGGGTGACCTGATAGTGTGGCTGTGTAGCTGTTCTAACCTGGTCAGAGCTCCAAATTGCTGCCTCAAGACCGCAGACAGATAGGGGGCAGCAACACAGGAGAGAAATACTGCGCATGACAGATCTTAAAAAGAAACAGAAAGAGCCTGGGGAACAGGTCTGGCAGCATCTGCAGGGACTGAAACTGATTTAACATTTCAAGTCCAATATGACCATTCTTCAGCATTAGTCAAGAGTGTGGTGCTGGAAGAGCACAGCAAGTCAGGCAGCATCCAAGGAGCAGGAGAATTGACGTTTTTGGCATAAGCTCTTCATCAGGTATCCCCCACCCAAACATCAATTCTCCTGCTCCTCAGATACTGCCTGACCTGCTTTGCTTTTCCAGCACCACACTCTCGACTCTGATCTCTAGCATCTGCAGTCCTCGTTTTCTCCATTCTTTAGCATTAGTTTACTGGTAGGAAAATGTCAACCAAAAGATTTTGGAAGTAAGAATAGAAAACATGATTAAAATAGTAAAATTTTAAATGAGAAAGCAGAGTAGAGGGAGCATGACTTGTTGAAACATGAATAAAGGTGGCAACCTGACTGGAATTTAATACCTTTTATTTCTCGTCCATGGGATGTGGGTAATGCTGGTAAATCTAGCTCTTATTGCTCATCCCTAATTGCCGTTGAGAAAGGTGTATTGCCTTCCTGAGCTGCTGCAGACTGAGTGGTGTAGGTGCTCTCAGTGTTGGCAGCGAGGGATTTCCAGAGTTTTGACCCAGTGACAGCGAAAGGACAATGATATGTTTCTAAAGCAAGATGATGTGTGACTTTGAGGGAAATCTGGAAGTGGTGATGCTCCCATTTACCTGTTGTCTTGTCCTTCTACCTGGTCGAATTCAAGGTTTTGGGCAGTGCTGTTTAAGAAACCTTGGTGAGTTACAACAGGGCATCTTGAAGATGGTCCATACTGCATCCACATTACACCGTTGGTGGAGAATGTGGACAGTTAAGATTATAGAAGGGGTGCTGAACAATAAGGCTGCCTTGATTTGGAAGCTGTCAAGCTATTTTGATAGGTTTTGGAGCTACACTGATCTGGGCAAGTGTAGAGTATTCCATCTGACTTGTGCCTTGTAGGTGGCAGACAGACTTTTGGGATCAGCAGCAGATTCACTGGCTACAAAGTACTCAATCTCTGACCACTTCCTTAGCCATAGTGTCAATATGGCTAGTTCAGTTAATCTTCTGGTCATTTATGAACGTCAGGATTTTGATGGAGTGAGATTTGGTCAAGATCATGTAATAGAATGACAATGCATGTGGGTGCAGATCCCTTCATTGTGTGAGGAATTTGTGAATGGAACCAATACTGTGCAACCATCAGAAAAATCCCCATTTCTGATACTTGAAAAGGAATGTTATTAATGAAGCCACTGAAAATGAATACTGTCCTGAGGAACTCCCCCAGTGATGGCAATAAAACGGTTAGGTTCCAACAACCAGAACCATCTTCCTTTGTGCCCAATATGACTGAAAATGATGGTGCCCCTTTACCCTGATTCCCATTGATGCAATTGTTACTGTAGTTCCTTGGTCAAATGTTGCCTTGATGTCAAGGGCAGTTATTTGCTCCACGCCTCTGGAATTTAGCTCATTTGATTTGATTTGTTGTTGGCACATGTACCAAGATACAGTGAAAAGTGTTGTTTTGCATGCTCTAATAGGTAGATCATACCCATACAAACAGCAGAATACAGTGTTACAGACACAGAGAAGGTGCAGAGATAGATCAGAATTAACATGTGAGAGGTCTGTTCAAAATGGGGAAGAAGCTGTTCTTGAATCTGCTTTTACATGTATTCAAACTTTCATGTCTTGTGCCTAATGGAGGAGAGTGGAAGAGAGTATAACTGGGGTGGGATGGTGTGATGGTCTGGGCTCCCTTCAGAAGTCTGTGTAGTTTCTTGTGGTTGTGGGAACAGTAGTTGCTGTACCATGTTATGATGCATCCAGATAGGATGTTTTCTATGATGTATCTACAAAAATTGGTAAGAATCATTGTGTACATGCCGAATTTCCTTAGCCTCTTGAGGAAATAGAGGCGTTGTTGTGATTTCTTGACCGTTATGTTGATGTGGGTGGACCAGGATAGATTGTTGGTGATCATCCCTCCCAGGAACTTGACCCTCTGGGCCATTTTTGGAGGAAGGTTGCAATGGTCAGGAGTTGAGAGGTCCTGGCAGAATCCAGCAACTGAAGGTGTTATTGCTGGGTAAGTGGCAGATGTTTGCACCATCAATGATATCTCCCATCATTCAGATGATGATTGAGAGGAGTCTGGAATGGGAATATCCTATTGTTGTGAGTTAGCACGGATCAAGTTTTGAATCTTTGTGTAGTTGATCATGATGGATAAAAGTCAGCGGGGGAAAATCCCTTTGGATGTGGTGTACAGAGGTTTATCTGTAGGCAAACTTGAAAGATTTGCTCCATGAATGAAAGTGTAGTAAAAGTGGCAACATGGGTGCATAGTTTCTATGACGACACAATAAGCATTGTCAACATTGATAGTTGTTAGATATTTCAATGAGAGAAATTCAATAAAGAATCCAGTCAGCTTAAGGCAAGCTTGATTTTATAATTGAAAAACAGTCGCCCATTTTTATAATTCCATTTCCAACAAATGGACGGTCATGGCACAGTGGTTAGCACTGCTGCCTCGCAGCGCCAGAGACCCGGGTTCAATTCCCGACTCAGGCGACTGACTGTGTGGAGTTTGCACGTTCTCCCCGTGTCTGCGTGGGTTTCCTCCGGGTGCTCCGGTTTCCTCCCACAGTCCAAAGATGTGCAGGTCAGGTGAATTGGCCATACTAAATTGCCCGTAGTGTTAGGTAAGGGGTAAATGTAGGGGTATGGGTGGGTTTCGCTTCGGCGGGTCGGTGTGGACTTGTTGGGCCGAAGGGCCTGTTTCCACACTGTAATCTAATCTAATCTAAATCTAATCAAAAGGAATTGGCAGAAATGGGAAGCTACACGTGAAGACAGGTCAGAAGTAAGTTAAACCTTTTGCTCAGGTAAAGTGCTTAAGTAACTTTTCACACAATTATTATGACAGTGGAGGCTATGTCAAGTAAATTAGTAGCACTAAAGAAAGAAAGATCTGTACTTACGCAGCACATTTCATGACTGATGGACACATCAAGAGGTTTTACGGCTAATTAGTTTGTATAGAAGGGTGGTCATTGTGTTACCATAGGAAAAATGACAGCCCATTTTTTCACAGCAAGCTTCCATAAATGGCAAGATGATAAAGACTAGATAATCTATCTTTGTGCACGGGGGGGGCAGGGTGAATTTGTGTTGAGTGTTTGGGTAATTCTTACATGGATAGCTTTATGAGGTGTCTCAGAAGGTTTTGGGAATGTATTCAGTGAATATTGAGACAGAGGGGGTCCAGACTGATGTCAAAGGGATTCCAGTTTACCCAGCAGCTTGAAATTTACTCGGTGATGCCAGTGCCAAAGTTTGAGTGCAAAATAATTGATCTCCTTTTATCTCTATTTGCTCTTTGTGGAATTTTGGCAGTAACACCAAAGCAAAAGCAGATGGATTCTGTACCCTGGAACATGGAACCACTTTATCTATGGGCAAAACTTTGTAGTTCTTCCAGCTGCTGGTTGGCATTTCTGGCTGCTTGGAGTCATAGATGTTGCTAGAGACAATAAATATTGTTTTGAACAATTTTATGGACGGTCATAAAAAGCAAAATGCTCAGCAGATCCTGATTACAGATTTTTAACCTGAGGCATTGCGCCTTCCTTCCTGTTTCCACAGTTTCACAGATGCTGCCTGACCCACTGAGTATTTCCAGAATGTTCTGCATTAATTGTAGGAAAGCTTTCATGCCCTATGTTTTTGAAGTTTTGAGGGATTTTTGTGACTGTTATTTTTTGCCCACATCTGCCCTCTCTCCTCTGTCCATCGTCCTTTCCACTTCCTCGCTTCCTCAATTCTCTCCTCCCCTCCCCGACTCTCTGTGTTTTCTTTTTCTCATCTCTCCGGGCAATGGCTCATTCCAAGTCATTCTGGAGGCAGCTAATGCCCTTCAGTACTTGGCCCTAGTTAGTGGCTCCTCATCTGAGAATTTGAGTGGGGAGCACAGGCAAGCTATTCTGTGGGGGTATTAGAGATATCCTTTCCTCATTGGCCATGCATACACTTGAAGCTGATTTTAGTACCTCGAGGAGGCTGCACTGGTTGTATTCAAGCACAAAGCAGGGATTGAAACTAGAATCTTGTTAGCATGGTTCAGTTCAGCATTGGGAGCTGTATTTAATCATTAGGAAACACAATGAGCTGTGCTTTTGCGGTTTGCCCCATCTGAAAAACACCAGGGAGCTGGTGATAATATTTGAAACGACATCAAGGCAGAAAGGTTATGTCAGCACACCCTCTGAATCTCTTTTGAGACCTTTTACAATTATTAGAAAGAGGGCATGTTGTTCCAACATTACGGGCTGGATTCAAAGCAAGGTCCCACAGATTAAAGGGGATGCTCTGTTACCCACTGTGCCACCCAGTCTTTGATTATATTTATTTTTATTGTGGAATTGCTATTAATGGTGGGGTAACCCTTTCCATGGGAAAACATTGTTTTATGTGGCTGTGTTGTAATCACTATTATTACTATTATGCAATTAGATCCAAAGACATCTGAAATGTCAGAGACTGCTTTTGTTCATTAATGCAAAACTCCCAAGTCCGATTCTCCCTAGCTGATTTGGAATACCTTCATTTAAAAAAGCTCCAAGAATTAATGTCCGCACATCCTCCAATCTGAGATTCAAGTGATGGGATGTGGGGTATGGTGAGGGGTGGGGTGGGATGCTCTTCGGAGGGTCGGTGCGGACTCGATGGGCTGAATGGCCCGCTTCCACACTGTAGGGATTCTAGAATTCCAATGAGTGGAAGTGAGGACAACGAACAAGTAGACTGTCTTGATTTCATCGATTCAAGCTTTAATATTCATGGATATTGGTGAAGGTCAACAATAACTTCTGACGAGGAAGAAAGCTCAGTTCTTCATTGTCGTGAATTGAATAACAATCCAAGGTTTGTGTTTGATAATTAAGCATGAAATTTATAAGACTCGTAGTTTCTTGGAGTTTGTGATGTCACTTCCATGAATGTATGTGACATGTGACATAATTCAATCAACTGACAGAATTGCACTTGGATATTCCAACCTAATGCTGCCCATAACAGCTGGTAGACACACATTGAACAGGAGTCAGGAGAGTTGTTTTGATATTTCTTAAAGGCGACTAAAGCACAGCCGTCATCATTCATTTCATTACAAAACACAAGCACGTCCTTTAATTACTGAGCCGTAACTCAGCTGGTTCTTATTCCTCCTCTCGTTTGCTGCACTGCCATTATTTTCCTGCTAAGAATTAAGACGACATAATTCAATCAAGAGTGAGGTCCTACAGCACGATACCATTTAATGAAGGGAATCAGAGCTGAGTTGGAGCATTTTGGAATATAATGGAATGATGTAAACAATGGATAGTAGGGGAAAACAAATGAGAAGGAGATGAAGATGGATCATTATGTAGGGTCATTCCGATGTGAGCTGGAACAGAAGCTTAAACATCAGCCTTTCCCATTTTACTTCCTTGTGTTCTGCTTGTGTTGCTGAGGGAGACTTCAGGCTGTTGTTCACTCATTTTACGTGCTTAGTAGAAATGGGTTGTTGGTTCCAAGATACAGTTCTGCACATCTGTTTCAGTAACATGATGAATGCTTTGCATATTAAGAGGTTCAATTTTTTCAAGCGTAGGACCTGGATAATTGGTTACGTTTCTGAGTTGTGAGAAAGTGATTTTATCATAGATTTTCCATGTTGATAGAGTTTGATAACTATGAATGAATATCAACATAAATAATCATTGACTTCTTTCAAATAAAGAAGCATTTTCAATCATACAGGACCTATCATGACCTGAGAATATTGCAAAGCTCTTTTAATAGCAAATGAAGTGTAGTTGCTTTATGAAGTGCAGTTACTGTTGTAACGTAGGGTGTTATATTGAGTCAAAGAGTGTGGTGCTAGAAAAGCACAGCCGGTCAGGCACGAGAGTCGACATTTCGGACATAAGCCCTTCATCAGGAATTAAGCATTATATCGACTATAGTTAAAAATCACACAACACCAAGTGATAATCCAATAGGTTTATTTGGAAGTACTAACTTTCATGGCAGTGTTCCTTCATCAGGTAGCTGTGGAGCAGGACCATAAGACACAGACTTTATAGCAAAAGATCTCAATGTCATGAAACAAAATATTGAACAAACCTAGATTGCTGTTAAGTCTTTCATCTTTTAGAATGGGTTGCAGGTTTTGGTTCATTAACATGTAAATCCCAGACCTTCTTTCCAGTTACATTCTATGTCATATGATCCTGCTCCACAGCTACCTGATGAAGGAGCAGTGATCCGAAAGCTAGTGCTTCCAAATAAACCTGTTGGTCTCTAACCTGGTGTTATGTGATTTTTAATTTTGTCCTCCCCAGTCCAACACCGGCTCCTCCACATATTGACCAAATAGTAACTTGGTACTGGCTGAGTTTGTGAAAAGTGATATATAAATACAAGATAGTCTTTACATTTTTATATTTTCTTTGTCTCCATATTTGTAATTCTTTTTCCTTATTTCCTTACAGAAACTAAACTTTTATTTAATATATAATATGCGTTATCTTATACATATTAACACATTTTAGACACAAGATATAGAGTCATAGAGACGTATAGCATGGAAACAGACCCTTCCATCCAACCCGCCCATGCCGACCAGATATCCCAACCCAATCTAGTCCCACCTGCCAGCACCCGGCCCATATCCCTCCAAACCCTTCCTAATCATACACATCTTCAATAAAACTCCCTCACATAGACTCAGAAGCTCAATAAGTAAACTAACTTGTTATAATAGTAAATTCTGGCTTTCATATCAAATGGGGCTGTTTCAGGCTGTTAACTGGTTCATTATTACCTGCAGTGCTTTTCCAGCACTCCACTTTCGAGGTGCATTATCGTCCCTCACCTTAAAGTGGACAAATCCTGAGGGAATGATAAACCATCTCCATCTTTCTGCTCCAGAGAATCATCACACTCTCAATGTCACCATACATTCAGCCACATTTTGCACCATCGTCTCAAATGCTGTTTGTAGCAAGTTAAAAAATTGTAATCAATCCCTCCTCTATGAAGATGGTGCTTGTTTATAGTCTTGCTCCACCCTTCAATTTCAGCTATTACTATGATATTAGCAGAATCCACTAATTGTCTCAAGGCAAGAGTCTAGAGTCTGCAATAAGACTGGGTGATTTTTGAAGAATTAAATGAAGCACACCCTTTAAGGCAGATCTTTGATCTTGCTGAGGTGTCCATACTGAATTAACTGAATACATAGGGATAGTCTGAAATGCAAAGTCAGTTAGGCTTTATGAATTCTGGAATTTAGCTATGCTGGTGACTCCTAATTGCTGGTCCTCTATTGCACAATCAATATTTAAATAACTCACTGCAGTCTAAATAATCGCAGAACTGTCTGAATGTGTTTTTTAAGAAATAAACTAACTTGTTTAAATATGTAATGATGCAGCTCTTACGTCCTGAGAGGTGAGTGAAACCTGAACCTGCTGACCGAAGGGTCTGCTTCCATACTGTACGTCTCTATGACTCTATGAATCTATATCTTGTGTCTAAAGTGTGTTAATATGCTGACCAAGAGATAGGGACATTACCCCTGCACTGCAAGGTCATCTGTTAGATATTTTCAAATCGATCCTGTTTAGATGTGTGGTTACACACCTTTGGGGAGGTGGGATGTGAAACTCTGTCAGAGGTAGGGACACTATCACTACACCATAAGAACACTTTCACCAAATATCTTGATCTTCTCTTCTCTGAAGTGAAGAATTCCACTTCTATTTGTGTCAACTACAGTACATCATCTTTGGAACCACTCTCAAATTGTTTCTGCATTCTCTTCCATGCCTTCATATTCTTCCTAAACCATGCTGGACACAATATTCCAGTTGAAGCTTTATAAGAATGCATCACTCTGCTTAGCTTTATGCTTTATGACGCTAATTAAAAAGCTGAGGATCCCTGGTGCTGCCTTTTTACATCTTCTCAACCTGCCCTGCCACCTCGGTGATTTATGCACATACAGCTGCAGTCCCTTCACTCCTTTAGAGTTAGACCCTTTGTTTTATATTGCGTCTCCTCATTCTTCCGTTCAGACCAAACCATATTGCTTCGCACTCCTCTTCATACAATTTCATCAGCCATATGTCCGTCCACTTCACCAATCTGTGAACGTGGCACCATGCAGATTGAATTTAGGGTTACTCAGACTCACTCATTGCTAATCAGTTTACGTTACATTTTTCATGTTGGTGCTTCACATATTCTGTATCTTTGTTGCCGTTTTGTTTTATGGCCCATGTGGTCCTAATTATCTCCTTCTGGGTCCCGTGACTCTCCAGATGTGGAAAAAAAACACAAACCAAATAAATAAAGCTTGAAGCTGCTCAGCATCTCTCTCCTATCATTCTATCCCGACTATTAACATTCCAGCCCCAAATAGAACCCATTTAAAGGATCTGGTGTACAATTTGAGGAGGGTAAAATATAGAAAGGTCCAGTGAATGTAGTGTCTTCACAGCTCACATGGTCTCCTTACTTTGCCAATCAATCTTATGTCACTAAAGGAAGGCGTAGTGCATATCTTTAGTGGGGTAATAATCCCTCTTTAAAGAAATTGAGTTGTAATAGTTTTGTGTTTTACTTTTTTGCAGCCATTACATTCCGCAGCAGCTCAGATTCACTGGCACTGAGTTGCATGTTTCGTTCTAAGGGTGTGCAGAATAGGCAACTGAGCTCTGTCCTTAGTTATCAGAGCTTTTCCAGGTCAAGCAACATCAGCTCAGAGGAGTAAGGCTGTCTGAAGCACTGTCAGGAAACACAACATGACTCAAACCAGCAGTACATCTGCTGATCTCCTGGTTAAATGTAAACACACACATGGTGTTGGAAGTGATTGTATAAGAATGGATTTGTATTTTATAATGGAACATACAGTGCCAGTTACGGTGGAGAATGTGTGTGTTTTATGGCCATGTTGTGGAAGTGCCAGTGTTGGACTGGGGTGGACAAAGTCAGAAGTTGCACAACACCAGGTATTAGTTCCAATGGGTTTATTTGAAATCACGGTGCTGACGTTGTATTATATAGGACATTCTGTGTTGGGGAAGCAGTATTCCCTGCCTGAGCACAAAAACCCTTGAAAGTTGGATTTGGAAGAATTATTACTATTTTTAAGTGTTTTGGATAAAAAGTTAAATTTAGGTCCTGTCGACTGTTTTGGGATCTAAGAGATATCATGCTATGTTTTCAAAGTAGAGCAGACTTGTCCTGGTCAATATTTACCCTTCAACCAGTATGCAACAATCAGAATATCTGGCTATTATCATATTACTGTGCACGGGATCTTGCTGTGTGTGCCTACATTGCAACAGTGCTTACACCTCAGAAGTAATCTACTGGGCTTCAAGATGCTTGAGGTTATGCAAGTCCCAACACAAATGCATGTTTTTCAAAAAAGAAATCTTATCTTTTGTTGTAAAGTTGTTAATGGGAGCGTTTGTCTGTCTGACTAGTGCTGGCGGGACAGGGGTGCTCCTGAATGTAGACAGAGTGGCCGAACAGCTTGAAGAGTTGGGAGTCCATGGAGTGCAAGTTCGCGGTCTGGCTGATTCAGGCTGGTTCCTGGACAACAAACAGTACCAGAGGACTGACTGCATCGACACAATATCATGTGCCCCCACAGAAGCGATCAAGAAAGGAATAAGGTAAAGACTTCTGCTTCTCTTGTGAGTTTCCATCTCTCAGAGTGTCCAGCTGAATAGGTTAGTTCTGATATACTTCTTGGTCATTGCACTTGGTTGGCATCAGTAATTCCACGACATGGGGTAACATAATGACTAAAGCTACCTGAGTATCATCTGGCTGGATAAACTTCTGTCAATGGGTGGAATCTGGGCTCTCACTTATAATATGGTTCGAGTACTCATCTACAAAGATGAAATTATCACTGGTATACCTGACAACGAGGGTTAATATTTATATCTCTACATGACTCTTAATGAGCAAAAGGCCTTCGGATATATACTTCAGAAATTTCTTTATTTTTAGGAATATTAATTTAACTAACTATTACAGGAGGTATCCTGCAATGACAGATCATGGGGTGGCATCTCGAAAAAGCACTCTGAGTGCAGAAGTTAACTTCCATCAAAGTTCACCATGTTCTTGTATGAGAAGTACTTGCATGTACTCAACAGTTTCCATCACCATGAAAATTATTCTTCTATAGCTAGTTTTTGAATAAAGGATATTCTGCACTCAAAGCAGTTCAGAGACAGTTCACTTATTTCTGGGATTGGAGAATTATTTAATGAGGAGGGGTTGAGCAGGTTGAGGGGAGCTGAGATGACTGAGAAGTCAGACATATTGGGACACGTAAGATTCTGAAGGAAGTGACGGGTAGATGCTGAGAGGACATTTCCTCTTCTGAGAGAGTCTACAACTAGAGGACACAAGTTAAAAATTTAAGACTGAGGCAAGGAAGATTCTTTATCCCTCAGCGAGTTGTGGAATTCTCTTCCCTCAGAGAACAGAGGGGGATAGAGTGTTGAATGTATTCCAGGTTGAATTTTATAAATGTTTGTTCTAGAATGTTGAGGATTATGAGGAAATGAAATTAAGTCCACAGTTGGATCAGCCATGGTCTTATTGAATAGCAGATGGACCATTCCTTGTGTTCTTATCCAAAGTATCTTAGCCACTCATTTTTAAATTATAGACATTAACAGCAAATGGACTAATTGGACTAATTACTCAGAGCCACTTTCTGCTGATTTATTTCACGTCATCTACTTTTCATCGAAACTGAAAAGAATCCAAAGTAATTGTAACTGCACCAAATGAAGAGTAGAAGGGGACTTTAGAGGATTAGGGTGTGCAGCCACAGTTGGAAGAATGGAGTTAGGGTTAGGGTTAGTTATGATCTCTCTTGAAGGACAGCACATGCTCGAGGGGGTGAATGGCCCATTCCTGCTCAAGTATTCTACTAACAACATTTGGGAACCAACATGATTGGGTTCATTTGTTTCCCTGAGCTGCTTCATTGCTCGTGAGTTGCAGGTCCTCTTAGACCACACAAATGCCTCAATTTAGTCGGAGGAAATCCACCCCCTTCCTTGTGTATTGGACCCAAATTCTTGTTCTTGAGTGATGGTGTGAAATGATTAAAACATCTTCCATGTTTTCAGGTACTGGAATGGAGTTGTACCTGAACTTTGCAAGCAGCAGTTCAGAGGAGGAGAAGAGTGGAACTGCTTCTTTGGATACAAGATATATCCAACATTAAGAAGTAAGATTTAAATAAAAAATGTAACAATATCAAAGTCTGTCTGATCAATAAGGCATGCTCAAATTATCCGGAGTTACCCTAGTCAGTCATCTCAGCTTCAGGGTGTTTCTGCAGGAGTTCCTCAGTGTAGTGTCAGGCCTAACCCATCTTCAATTGCTTCATCAATGACCTTCCCTCCATCATAAGGTCAGAAATAGGGATGTTTGCTGATGATTGCACAATGTTCAGCACTGTTTGTGATGCCTCAGATACTGAAGCAGTCCATGTTCAAATGCAACAAGACCTGGACACGATCCAGGCTTGGGCTGACAAATGGCAAGTAACATTCACACCACAAAAGTGCCAGGTTATGACCATCTCCAAGAAGAGAGATTTGCTTTTTGATATTCAATGGTATTACTGTTCTTGAATCTCCCATTTATCAGCATTCTGGGGGTTACCATTGACCAGAAACTGAAGTGGACTAATCATAAAAATACTTTGCCTTCAAGAACAGGTGAGAGGCCAGGAATTCAGCAGTGAGTAATTCACTTCCTGTCTCCCCAAAGTCTGTCCACTATCTAAAAGGCCCAACTCAGGAGTGTGATGGGTGCAGCTTGAACAATCCTCATGAAAATTATCACCATCCCGGACACAGCAGCCTGCTTGATTAATATCAATTCACCAGCTTCAGCATTCACTCCCTTCTCCACCAACACACAGCACCAGCAATTGACAAGATGTACTGCAGCAACTCACCTTCAAAATCCACAACCTCTATGACCTAAAAGGACAAGGCACCAGAGACATAGGAACACTGCACTTGCAGGTTCCCCTCCAAGTTCCTCACCATCCTGACTTGGAAATACATCACTATTCCTTCACTGTTGCTGGGTCAAAATCTCTCCCTTTGTCAGCGTCCCTATGCTCTCCAAGACAGCAGCAGTTCAAGAAAGCAGTTCACCATCACCTTTACCAGGGAAATTAGGAATGAGAAATAAATGCTGACCCAGACACTGACACCTACATCCCATGGACAAGTAAAGAAAAAAAAATCTCTGGTAACAGGGGTCTCAAATTGCCCTCAGATTTCTCAAAGGTAGATTTGCAGTGAACCCAGATTAATGATAATTGACAAAGGGGTCAGTTGTAAAGATGGAGTGAATTTGTTTTATGCAAAATGTCTAGATCTGGTGCAGAACACTGCTTGAAGCAAATTAAGAAGTAGTCTTGAGAAAGAAGTTAGTTAAGATTAGATTAAATTAGATTACAGTGTGGAAACAGGCCCTTCGGCCCAACAAGTCCACACCGACCCGCCGAAGCGAAACCCACCCATACCCCTACATCTACCCCTTACCTAACACTACGGGCAATTTAGCATGGCCAATTCACCTGACCCGCACATCTTTGGACTGTGGGAGAAAACCGGAGCACCCGGAGGAAACCCACGCAGATACAGGGAGAATGTGTAAACTCCACACAGTCAGCCGCCTGAGGTGGGAATTGAACCCAGGTCTCTGGCGCTGTGAGGCAGCAGGGCTAACCACTGTGCCACTGTGATGAAGGGAAAAGTTTTGAAGGGTAATACAATAAGAATGTAGGGATGGCTGATGAACTAATTGGTTATTACCTTCAGAGCTCCAACACAGGTTTGATTGGCTGAATATTCTCCTTCCATGTTATACAAAATCAGAAAACTTTGTAACCAGAGTTTCAATGAGTAATAGGTCTAAGATTCTTTCACTTGACTGGGACATCCAGACTTTATTACAGCAAATCCTAATGCACAGACCTTCACTGGGACCGAAGGTGTTTCTCAGAGGACGTTTTATGGAGAAAAGTCACAGAAAATCTGACTTTGTTCTGTTCCTTCCAAAGGCCCGTTGTTTGTGGTCCAGTGGCTCTTTGATGAAGCACAGCTTACCGTGGATAATGTACATCTCACAGGGCAACCAGTTCAAGAGGGACAGTGGAACTACATTCAGAACCTGGGAAGAGAGTTGAAAAATACTCTTAAGGACGTACCGTAAGTTTTGTCAGCTCTATGACCTTGTTAAAACCCCATTTTGGCTCTGTTTAACATCTGTCCCAGGTTTCAGTAGTGGGAGGGGGAGCTGAAGTTTTTGCCTCCCTCCCACACAAAGGATATGTGTCTGGAGGAGCTACCTGACTAACCAGTGAGTTCCTCACCTTACACCCTAAATAGAACAGTCTCCACATGAGGACTTGGATACATCTGGAGGACGTGTCTGGAAACTCGGAAAGACAGAGTTTCATTAAGAGTATGCAAGGCAGACAGACCTTGGGGTTCATGTATATAAATGTTTGAAGGCAGGAAACCAAATTGAGAGAGTGCTCGAGGAGGTATAGGGCATCTCAGGCCTCATAACTGGAGCTGATCAGTAGAAACAACAAGGTTGTGCTGGTTAAACCACAATTGAAGGGCTGTTTCCAGTCCTGTGCAGTATAGTTTAGGAAGAATGTAAGGTGCTTTAGAGGTTGCAGAAGAGATTTACCAGAATGGTTTTGTGGATGAGTGATTTTAATTAAAAGATTAGTTTGGACAAACTGGGTTTTTCTCATTGGGGCAAAGGAGATTGAGGGGAAATCTAATGGAGGTGTGAGGAAGTGGCAATGACCTAGAAATTTTCCTAGTGGGAGATTTGGTGGTGGCAGGAATGGTTTGTGAGGGGGCTGGGGGTGTTTGGGTGGGGGGGAGTTGTTAGGGCTAGGGTGGTGGAAGAACAGGTTATCAATGATTTCAAAAGGAGATTGGATGGCCACTTGGAGGAAATCAATTTGCAGGCTACCAAGATGGAATGAGGGATTACTTGATTTGCTCTACAGATAGATAGCATTGACTCAATGGGCCAAATGGTTTTGTTCTGGCTGTGAATGACTTTTACAGCTGTAATTATTTCAAGACAGTGTCCTGGACTGCCTTTCTCAATTGTATTCTGATCTAAAGTCTACACCAATCCAAAAGATCTGCAATCTGCATCCAATTACTCTATTCCTTTCTTCAAAGGAGTGAGTCATTTCAATTTCAATATATGACAATCTGGATGGGTGTATAAATAGGAAGGGTTTTGACGGATATGGGTCAAATGCTGGCAAATAGGGCTAGATTAATTTAGGATATCTGGTCGGCATGGACGAGTCTCCCTGCTGTCTAGCTCTATGACTTGATGACAGTCAATAAGGTTAATGTACATCAATAAATACAAACATAAATCCAGCATATATATTGCGATGTTGTCATTTTAATTATTTAAATGATCAGCAACAATAAATCATCCAAAAGCTGTGATATTCCTAGAATCATTCAGCCTACATTGCCTGTGCAACATTTGCACCTCGCCCCTGTCCATTTCCCATAATCTGACAGTATTTTTCTCTTCTCTAATCTCTATGCTTTTTAAATCTACAATTCAATCTCCAACCTTTCTTTCAGGCAGGGCATTCCACATCATCACAACTCCTGGAGAAAGACAAAATAAGAACAATTAAAGAAAAGCAGAAATTGGGACTTGATGAAAATAAATTTGTGTATTTTGTTGACAGTTAAAAGCACAAGTTTGGACACTATAAATTGTTCATGAAATACTGTTTTATTTTTGGTTTTAGGGCTGTTTTTGCACCTGCATGCTTGTCTCATGAAGTGATCACAAAAAGGTAAGATTTTAAAATCATTCAAAAGAGAAGTGTTCATTGATCGTATGTGGCTTTTCTTTTTTAACTGAAATTCTTTCACTGGTTTTATATTCCTTCAGTTAACAACAGTAACGGCACTTTAAAAGCTAAGAGTGATGTGTGAAACAGTTTGAGGTGTCTCAGTGTGTCTGGGATCTATATAAAACTGAGTCAATTTCTAACTTCTTTGTGAAACATTCAGTAACTTATATTCACATTCTATTTGTCCAAAGTTCTTAGTCCAATAAACTAATAAGCATTTGGAATGTCATAACAATCATGGCGATGGATTAAACGCTGGAAAATTGGGATTAACGTAGATTTTGAGTAGCTTTCTGTTGATGAGGATTTGATGGCCTGAATGGCATCTTCCATAACATCTAATTTTAGGATTCTATGAAATAAAACTAGTGAATGTTCTTTGTGCAGCGAGTCTGGGGAAGGGATCGAGCTACAAGTTCTGATCACTAACTAGGGATTTTGTGAATGGTGCAACAACATGGGTATTTCATGAGAGGCAAGGGATAGGTAAAAATACGAGGGAAGATTTTCCTATGAAATATTCCAGGTACTTAAAACTATTGTGTGACATCCGCACTCCACTCCAACACTCCTCCCTCACACTCCTCCCTCACACTCCTCCGTCACACTCCAGCTCTCACACTCTCCCTCACACTCCTCCCTCACACTCCTCACTCACACTCCTCACTCACACTCCAGCTCTCACACTCTCCCTCACACTCC
>NC_057733.1:46458335-46472988 GCF_004010195.1 Chiloscyllium plagiosum | reverse complement strand
CCTTCACACTCCTCCCTCACACTCCAGCTCTCACACTCCTCCTTCACACTCCTCCCTCACATTCCAGCTCTCACACTCCTCCCTCACACACCTCACTCACACTCCTCCCTCACACTCCAGCTCTCACACTCCTCCCTCACACTCCTCCCTCACACACCTCCCTCACACTCCTTTCTCACACTCCAGCTCTCCTACTCCTCCCTCACACTCCTCTCACACTCCTCACTCACACTCCTCCCTCACAGTCCTCTCTCACACTCCAGCTCTCACACTCCTCACTCACACTGCTCCCTCACACAACTCCCTCACTGTCCTCTCTCACACTCCAGCCCTCACACTCCAGCTCTCACACTCCAGCTCTGACACTCCAACTCTCATACTCCAGCTCTCACTCTCCTCCCTCACACTCCTCCCTCACACTCCAGCCCTCACATCCAGTTCTAACACTCCAACTCTCATACCACAGCACTCATGATTCAGATATCATTCTTAGTTCTCACTGTAAAATGATCAACTTTAAAAAAAAGTTCAATTTTTGAGATGAAATTTCAAAGTAGTTCTGTTGAATGCTTTCAGGGTTAATACCTGACAATAATTAATGATTGGCATGGTCTTAAAGTTGTCGTTCCGTTTTAACAGCTGGATCACAATGGTCTCCAATAACCAACACTACATTTGAGCATAACACACTGGAGGTTTCTTTTAAAAAAATCGCTCACTCACAGGAAAACGACTCTTTTCAAATCAGCATATTTGCATTGGTTCATATCTGCAGAACATTCTAAAGTGTTTCCCTTTTTAAATGCAATCACTGTTTTTATGCAGGTAACAACCAGTACATAGACGGCAGTGTGTAAACTTAATAAATGATCGATTTAATCTGATAATCTGACAGTGCTGCCGACTGAGCTGTGCTATTTCAAAAATGAGACAAAGAATCCCTTTAGAAATGATGGAAGTATGAGAGGTCCCGAACACACTTTCATATCATTAAGTTGGAAACAAAATGACAAATCTGAAAGAACAGCAAGGTTTCTAGTAAAAGACAGTATTGACATTGAAAAGGGTATCTGCAGAATTTAGAAAATCCAGAAAGCCCTGGTTAAGTGCCACACCAAGTTTGCAAATTGCAGGAAAAAGACTTGGTTCTGGGCGGAAGGGCATTTTGATAGTTACAAACAATATTAGAAGGGAGGCCACATGAAAGGTGAAGGAATGGAAGGCAGTGCGTGCGGACAGGCTGAGATTGCATTGATTTGGGAGGACACCCATGTGGCACATAAATACCATCAATGACCAGGTCTGCCAAAAGTTATACTCACTGTAATAATCCCACCTCCAAGTCTGATTGCACATAGTGAGGAAAATAATGTGAAGAGAAAAAGTGGACTGCTCAGCTTCGATAAATACTAATGTAATGAAAAGGTGAATATAAGTGGTATTGTTTGGAGATGCTGATGGGAATTGTATTCCCATTACTTCCTTTAATCCATCACTGGCTGGATCAGCATTTATTGCCCAGAGGCCACATTGCTGTGGGTCTGGAGTCACATGTAGTCCAGACCAAGTAAAGATGGCAGTTTCTTTCCCTAAAGGACATTAGTGAGCCAGCTAGGTTTACCCCTTCCATTGACAATGGTTTCATGGTCATCATTAGACTCTAAATTCCAAACTTTTTATTGAATTCAAATTTCACTGTTGCTATGGCAGGATTTGAACCTGGGTCCCCAGAACCGTGGCCCTCGAAGTTAACAGTCTAATGGTAACACAACTCAGTCATTGCCTCCTCGAGCATGGCAGTTACTTTTTTATATTTCTCTTCCAGCTACTGGTTGAATCTCCAAGTGAAAGGGATCTCCTTACCACGAGCACTGCACTGTTGGGATCGCAGCCTTCAAGATGGTAACAGAAATGGCAAGAATTCAATGAAGGGCTGTCCCATCCATCTGACTGATGGCTGCCACTGGCCTCACTGTAACCCTACCTGCCCCACCATCAGAGACCAGTACACAGGGCAGGAGATGACTGTTATACAATTCCTAATGCACATGGGTTTCGATATACAGAAGATGGCCCAGCAGCAAGGAATAGAGGTTAGCAAACTACTCGGGATGCTGAGCAGCGGGAGCTAAAATACCTGCTCGTTGGGACTGATGAGACGTTGAATGCGTTTTACAAAAGACAAACTGCCCACATGCAGCGGAGGAGCAGGCAGGCTTTTCTAACCGGACCTCAACAATCTCTCAAATCAAAACCTGCAAGGACACAGATAAAATACAAAGTGGTGGAAAGCACTGGATTGATCAATGAAACATAAAAGGAGGAAGGACCCTAGGTCTTTCTATGCAACTGACAGTCTTCACAGATTGGATGACAGAACAAGAAGACAGAACACGGTGAAATGGATTCTTTTCCCTTTCAGTTCACAATGTAAAACCGGAGAGTGGGATTCAAGCAGGATATGCTGCAGTCAAACTATAATGCTGTGTATTTTTTAACAAACTAAAACCTGTGCTAATTTGGTAATTTTACATATTTATTTTTATTATGTAAATCATATTTATAAGTGTAATGCAGGCAGAGAGCTAAATATGTTTCTTTATAAATTGTAAATACTGTCTCCTAGTCGCATGTTTTTGTAATGGAATTAAAACGATCTCATGACAATCACTTTGGTGTGTTCTGCGTTAGTCTGTAAACACTGGAAGATTCAAGATTTATTGCATTTTCACTTACTCATGTCTATCTTTTGCCTTACACAGAGTAACACTGTTTACTACAGATTCGGGCCATTCAGCTCATCTGATCTGTACTGATGTTGACACTCCCCTCTTCAGCCAACCCATTCAGAATTACCTTCTGTTTCTGACCCTCATTTGTTTGTCTTCTGACTCATCTTAAATGCATCTATGCTATTCCCATCCATGTGGTAGTGAGTTTTGTATTCAAACCACTCTCTGGATAAAGATGTGAATTTCTAGTTGGAATTAATAGTGGCTATTTTACATGTATCACCTGCTTTTTGGTGATTTCTAATGGATGGTCTGTAACAAGCAAATCTTCTCACTGGGCTTCTCCAATTGTGACAACTCCTGCTATCACCATGATAAATATGGAATCATACAGCATAGAAACAGGCCCCTTGGCCCACCATGTATGTGCTGACCGACAAACAGCCAAACTGATTAATCCAATTGATCTGCAGTTGGTCTGTCGCCTCCTATACCCTAGCATTTTTAAGTGCTCACCCAGTTGCCACCCAGTGTCATATCATCCCTGAACAGGTTGATTAAAATATATCTATAACTGGCTATCCAGAGAGTGACATAGTCATACAGTCATACAGCATGGAAACAGATCCTTCTGTCCAACCAGTCCATACATAATCTCAAACTAAGCACCCGCCTCCACCACCCTCTCAGGCAGCATCTTCCATACAATATACCATAAAAATATTTTATCAGACACTCAGCATTTCACATTAGACAACACCACATCAAAGGATCCAAAAATTGCCATCATGGTTAAAATATATAAAACAGTAGTGACACACAGAGCTCCAGTCGTCCCTGCAGAAGGATTGAACAGCCTGGTGAAGAATGGGATGTCTTGTACTGCTGTTTGTCCCTGAACTGCTCATAAAACAATTCATCCTCCTTGTGCAGCTGTTGAAGGAGATATGCCTCACTGAATGCTAAAGCTATGTAATAAAGACCATCGTAATTCAGTGATGGAATTTCACCCACACAATAAAGATTCGTTCTTTTGATGGTCGGGGTAATACGTCCAGCAATAAATTTGCTACTGTGTGTGCTGGGCCAGTCTGAAGAACATGACATGGTCCGGTGACGAACATGATTAACTCTTCACAAACAGCAATCAACTCATTGTAGCCAAATACATAGCCAGTTGGACAGTGAATGCTATGTTATCCTTTCCACTAAGCAGATAGGAGCATCAGTGTGGCCTTCATCTGTCTGTGAATGTAAAGGATTGTTGGTAGGAATTGAAGAAGTGTCAGGGAGTTTTCACCGTGTCCTGCCCAACATTAATCTTTCAAATACACTGTTAAATAAATAAACTGATGATTCGTCTTAGTTACTGTCTCAGTATAACAGTTTAAGATCCACAATTAATGCCATCAGCAAAATGTCAGGCACTGTCTCTCCTGTGTCTCAGGTACTAACATTGTGCTTGTATTGTACACAGGAATTTAAGCAAAATTCGCTATCTCTTGATATCAAGGTTACTGGGTAATTATTTAAGACCATAAGATACAGGAGCAGAAATTAGACCAGTTGGTCCATCGGGTCTGCTCTGCCATTCAATCATGGCTGATAAATTTCTCAACCCCATTCTCCTGCTTCCTCCCTGTAACCCTTGATCCCCTTGACAATCAAGAACCTACCTATCTCTATTTGCTAGAAAAGTTGTGAATTACTTATTTGTTCATCAGATAAATTATCCCAGTGTCATTCTAGCCTAGAAATCACAAAGGGCAACTTTCTTGAAGTATCTGCACTTTTACAGTCAGCTATGTGCTGGATCTCTCTGTTGATCAGCACCTGGACAGCTTGGAGATGCATGTGTGCTCCAACAATCCCGTGAGTAATGCCAAAGGAGGCATCTGGCATGGCGGCAAGGTTAGAGAGAGTTGTTAGGCAATGTGCGGGCTAAGTAGTTCTCAACAGCAGAACAGGTAAAGGATGTCTGTGTGTCTCACCTGATGCACAGATAGAAGGTACAATGGCAAGACAGCTCTGATCAATACGATGTTATTCTTTGCACTAAGCAGATAGGAACATCTATGGGATGAGATGTTGAATAAAGTGCCCACCATTAAAATAATGAGGACAATGATGTTTACCCAAGCTCCCCACAAAAAACAAAACTCACATGCAGGCCTATACCAGCGTCTATTGGCTAAGCTGTGCAGTGATGTATAGAGATGTGAATCTGGGAATCCCCAGTCAAGAATCCACAGACAGGTGACAACTGCATGAAGGCTTGTTGGCCATGTGTGTTGGGTCAGAGGTGTCTTCGGGGAGCAGTATCTGTGACTGAGCAGTCCCCTTCACAATACCCTCTGCCCTTTACATCTGAAAAGGTGCTAGAAGAAGTGGTCTGAGAATAGACCATCCCACCTTCTGTGTGAATCCTACAGACCCAAGACTAAATGTTTATAGGATTGGCTGGCTTGAGCTCAGTAGATAAACGTTGTCAGAAAATGTTCCTGATCTAAATTAGCTCTAAACAAAACTTAAAATCTACAAATCACTTAATTCCAACATTAACTAAGCTTAGCAAGTTTTGAGAAGAGTTGTAGCTCAGGTTGAGGTTTTGTATGTAGGTTTGCTCGCTGAGCTGGAAGGTTCATTTCCAGATGTTTCGTCACCATACTAGGTAACATCTTCAGTGGGCCTCAGGCGAAGCACTGCTGAAAATTCCTGCTTTCTATTTCTATGTTTGGGTTTCTTTGGGTTGGTGATGTTATTTCCTGTGGTGAAGTCACTTCCTGTTCCTTTTCTTACAGATTAGGCTTACAGATACTCCAAGGATGATATTAGTTATAGTTGAAAATAATTCCTTGACATTTTCTGACAGTATACAAGAACCTTCATTGTCACTCACCTTACACACTCTCTAAAGCTGCCTGCTCCTAAAGTACATAAAAAAAGGTCTATGACAAGGCTGATTAGAAAATTAATGTCCAGGTTCAAGTCTCACCTGCTCCTGAGGTGTGTCATATCATCCCTGAACAGGTTGATTAAAATATATCTATAACTGGCTATCCAGAGAGTGACATAGTCATACAGTCATACAGCATGGAAACAGATCCTTCTGTCCAACCAGTCCATACATAATCTCAAACTAAGCTTGTCCCACTGACCTGCTCCTGGCCCATATCTCTCCTAACCTTTCCTATTCTTCTACTCATGCAAATGTACCTGGAATATTGTAATTATACCGACATCCACCACTTCCTTGGGAAGTTCATCCCACACATGAATCATCCCAAGTATAAAAACTTTGCCCGTTATGTCTTTTTTAAATCTTCACCTTGAAAATGTGCCCCCCCCCCAACTCTTGAAATCCCCCCATCCTTGGGAAAAGACAACTTAACATGTGGAAAGATGAAATCTTTCATTTCTGATGCTGACCATTTGCCAAGGCAGCCTCAAAGTCCTGATGAAGGGTTCCATCCTGAAATGTCGACTCTCCTGTTCCTCTCATGCTGCTTGACCTGCTGTGCTTTTACTAGCTCCATGCTTTATTGACTCTCAAACACAAAACCAGTTTCAGAATAGGCTCTCAGTGTAGAGGGGCATGGTGGCTCAGTTGTTAGCACTACTGCCTCATAGTGCCAGGGACCCAGGTTCAATTCCACCCTCGGGTGACTGTCTGTGTGGTGTTTGCACATTCTTCCCATGTCTGCAAGGGTTTCCTCCCACAATCCAAAGATGTGCAGGTTAGGCAGACTGGCCGTGCTAAATTGCTCATAGTGTTCAGGGATGTGTAGGTAAGGTGTATTGGTCAGGGGCAAATATAGGGTCAGTGTGGACTTGTTGGGCTGAAGGGCCTGTTTCCACATGGTAGGAATTCTTCAAATTCTATAAGTCCATTCAGGATACCTGCAGCTGTTTTGTTCATCCATCAGCCCTTGTGTGAACTTGTCAAATGTCCAGAAAAATCCTTAAATTGTCCAGTTCTTGTTAGATAACCAAAGGATGTAGCTGCAAAACAATACAACTCTTCATAGTCAGCAAATATTTCAACAGGCCAGTTGGAATGTTGATTAATTATTTGTACACTTTATGTCTGCTTGTTAAAGTGTCACTGTCATTGAATCTCAAGTGCCTGTCCACTGTGCAGAGATAGTTTGGGAAGCAAGGTGGGACCTGGGTTCAATTCCATCCTCAGGTGACTGTCTGTGTGTAGTTTGCACATTCTCCCTGTGTCTGCGTGGGTTTACACCAGGTGCTCCAGTTTCCTCCCACAGTCCAAAGCTATGCAAGTTAAGCAGATTGGCCATGCTAAATTAATCATAGTGTTCAGGGAAATGTAGGTTAGATGCATTAGCCATGGGAATGGTTGGGGGATGGATCTGGGTGGCATGCTCTTTGAGAGTAGACTGTGTTGGGCTGAATGGCTTGTTTCCTATTTTTCCTGGGATTCTATTCTACCATTATACTGATGTCTGCCTGTAGTCAGTTTGAGTGAGTCCACATGATACTTCGCTGAAATTGACTCTGACCTGTGTACTACAGGAAAATGTTTTGAAGTGCTTAATTTGAATAAGGCTGACTGAGAAGTCAAACCCCTTTGAATAAATATAGTGGGAGATGACAAGTCCTTGAATGTAATAAGAGAGACAAGCTGCCGGGAACTCTACTCCACAAAACTACCATTTTGGGACATACAAATGTGTACACGACCATACAAATTAGAAGCAGGAGTAGACCATTTAACCACGGCAGCCTGCTCTAGCATTTGACATGGTCATAGAGTCATAGAGCTGTACAGCCCAGAAACAGACCCTTTGGTCCAACTCTTCCATGGAAGAGAAAGTGAGGTCTGCAGATGCTGGAGATCAGAGCTGGAAATGTGTTGCTGGAAAAGCGCAGCAGGTCAGGCAGCATCCAGGGAACAGGAGAATCGACGATTCGGGCATTAGCCCTTCTTCAGGAGAAGACCTGCTGCGCTTTTCCAGCAACACATTTCCAGCTCCAACTCTTCCATGCCAGCACTTGGCCCATATCCCTCTAAACCCTTCCTATTCATATACCCATCCAGATGCCTTTTAAATATTGTAACTGTACCAGCCTCCACCACTTCCTCTGGCAGCTCATTCCATACACACATCACCCTCTGCGTGAAAAAGTTGCCCCTTAGATCCTTTTTAAATTTTTCCCTTCTCACCCTAAATCTATGCCCTCTAGTTTTGGACTCCCCTATTCTGGGGAAAAGACCTTGTCTAGTTACCCTATCCATGCCCCTCATGATTTTACAAACTTCTATAAGGTGACTCCTCAGCTTCCAACGCTCCAGGGAAAGTATCCCCAGCCTATTCAGCCTCTCTCAATATCTCAAACCCTTCAACTCTGGTAACATCCTTGTAAAGCTTGTATGAACCTTTTTAAGTTTTACAACATCTTTCCTGTAGCTGGGAGACCACAACTGAACACAGTATTCTAAAAGTGGCCTAACCAATCTCCTATACAACAGCAATATGAGCTCCTAACTCCTCTGCTCAATGCTCTGACCAATTAAGGCAAGCATACCAAATAACTTCTTCACTACCCTGACTACCCGAAACTCCACTTTCAAGCAACTATGAACCTACACTCCAAGGCCTCTTTCTTCGGCAACACTTCCCAGGACCTTACCATTAAGTGTATAAGTCCTGCCCTGACTTGCCTTTCCAAAATGGAGCACCTCACATTTCTCTAAATTAAACTCCACCTGCCACACCTCGACCCATTGGCCCATTTGATCAAGATCCCATTGTAGTCTGAGATAACTTTCTTCATTGCCCACTACACCTCCAATGTTGGTGTCATCTGCAAGGGGCTTGGCTATCTGATTGTGTATCTTAACTCCCCCTGCCTGTCTGGCTACTTCCAATAATCATTGACTACCTTAGTAGCCAAGAATCTAATTAATTCTACTTTATAAATATTGAATGAACTGGAACGTAGAAGCAGAAAACATTGTAAACATTCAGCAGGTCAGGTAGCCCTCTCTTCATAGATATTGCCTGACCTGCCCAGTATTTCCAACTCCTCTTCATCAGTTTCAATTTCGAATTTCCTGTGTCTGCAATATTTTAACTTCTGTCACTTTTGAATCATCCAATCCAAAAGAAAATAATTGGAGGAGAGTGCCTATTCCTAGTCTCCCTGGAGAAAAAGGTGATGCCGTCCCTGGGGGTAGATCCCGCTGCAGGGAATGTTAGGAAGGGTATTCCTGGATTATGATCTCGTGATACTGAAAGAACCATGCTATACTTCCAAGTCAGGATGGGGATGAGAGTCAAGGAAGAGGATTGCAGGTGCTGGTGTGCATATACTTGTCCCTCTGTTCAATTGCAGCTGTTCAATATGGAAGCCTGCAGAGGATAAGAACAATCAAGCAGCTCAATTGGAATTTTTGGTCTGGAGATACAGTCTGAGGTGTCTGTTGAACTTCTGCTGGAAGCTATGAAGCAGATTAGATAAAAGATCACAGCTATGATCACAGAATAGCACAGCACAGAAGGAAGCCATTCAGCCTACTAGGTCTGTGTCTTGGAGAATGATATGTGAAAGACTCATTAAAGTTCACATCAGACCGACTTTGGGATTTTGTCTCACCTCCTTGTGGTTCTGTTCCACCTCTCCCTCTGGTCCTCCCTCAAACCACGGAAGACATTCCCGCAGTAATACAACTATGAACAAGAAGCTGCAGATGCAGATTTGCAATGTGGGAAGGCTGTTGTGCAGCAGATACCACCCAGTTCTTGAGCAGACTAGGAAACTCTCCTGCTTACAATAGCCACAATGGAAGCCTATGCAAGTTGATAATCAACCTGTTTAACCACATTATGAATGCACCTTCTGTGGCCATCCAGGCTCAGAGTTGGACTTGAATGCAGAGCCTCTGGGTCAGAGATAGGAACAGTACGACTGCATAGTGAGAGCTTTAGGGTTCTATAACATAACTATCTGCTGACACACAAACTAAATCAACAAAGGAAGATGTAGCTCTTGCATTAGGACTGGAACTTATGTTATGAGAGAGCCAGTTAGCTGACCACAACATCATCTAGAAATATATCTGTGCAGCTGGTAAATATCAACACTTTTATACCACAGTTTTGCATTAATAGACTGTGAATGAAAACTTTTCAAATTCTTTTGAGTTGGATTATTGAGATACCCTCAAAGCTGTGGTTATCTGATAGAAATGCAACCTCAGGATTTGTGACTGAGAGGTCCCCAATCCCATTGGTAATGTTTAGTCCCATTTTCAAGCATGCCTTGTACTGCACAAAACAACATGTGGAAAATGGCAGCTTAGCACTTGTAGTCAGACTGGCTCCCCGGTTCATAGTTTAATTAGTATTTAGTCATTGCACACTGAACTCATTATGTTTGGACTTAATGTAGTGTGGGAAATGCAGACTGAATGTGATAAAAGTCTGACTCCTGCCGAAATAACTAACATTCACCACAGACAACTAGTCTAGCCATAATTACTCAGTGTCGCTCATATGGTACAATAACTGAGACATTTGGGTCATATGCTTTATTATCAGATGCTTATAGATCACGTGGTTGAGCAGGGAACAAGGAATCATCTCCTTTCAACTTGAATGTTTTCATCTAATTGCGAGAAAAGTTGAAATTATTTGACAAAGATGCTGGAAATACTCAGCAGTATCTGTGGACAGCAAGTGAGAGTTGGGCCTGATTAGAACTCCAAATGACATGCTTTGAGTGAGTTTAAACCAGGCTCAATATTTCAGCTCAATGACATTTCATCAGAACTGATGGGTCACTGACCTTAGATGTAACTCCTCCGTTCACCCTTAAGCTGATTTGCTACTTTCCATGTGCAGCCAATGTTCATTTTGCTGTTAAATGCTGCAGCCAAGTCATTAAATATTGGACAGTTCGTTCTTTTGATTAAGGTGTGACTTTTGAACGTACAGAATGGGAGTCTCTGATATCGCAGCACTTTCTGTACTGCACAAACATCAGCCTAGACGATGTCCCAAAAGCCTGGAGTGGGACTTGTTGTACTGTGACTTGAGAGACAAGAGTGCTATCACTGAGCCATGCTTGGTCAGAGACAAAAAACTGTAGATGCTGGAATCCAAAGTCGACAGGCAGGAGGCTGCAAGAACACAGCAAGCCAGGCAGCATCAGGAGGTGGAGAAGTCGATGTTTCGGGTGTAACCCTTCTTCAGGACTGGGGGTGGGTGTAGGGTGAGCTGCAGATAAAGGGAGTGGTGGGGGAAGGGTGCTGAAGTGGGGAGACATGAAGACAGGCAGAGGGTACGACCTGGCCCAGTCACCGCCCATTTTAATTCCCCTTCTCACTCCCTTTCTGACATGACCATCCTTGATCTCCTCCATTGCCACAACGAACCAAACCGCAAATTAGAGGAACAACAGCTCATCTTCCACCTGGGCAGCCTACAGCCCGGAGAACTCAACACGGAGTTCTCCAATTTCAAATAATCTTCCTTGCCTGACCCCGACTCCTTTCCCAGCCTCTCCTCCTCCCTTCCACTCCTCCCTGCCACCAACCGGATTCAATCCTCCCATTGACCAACCAGGTCTACCTGTCTTCACCTATCCCCATCTCACCACCCTTCCCCCGCCACCCCTTTATCTGCAGCTCCCCCCACACCCACCCCCAGTTCTGAAGAATGATTACACCCAAAACGTTGACTTCTCCACCTTTTGATGCTGCCTGGCTCGTTGTGTTCTTCTAACTTCCTGCCTGTCTACTGAGCCAAACAGCAACACTCACAGAATGCTCGAAAGATCAGTGAAGGGGTATTTCCATTCAAATTTAATTTCAGCAAGTTACACATGCTTAATATTTCAAACTTGGGTTAAATATGATTGTCTCTGTTCAGAAAAGATTTACAAGGATGTTGCCAGGGTTGGAGGATTTGAGACATAGGCTGGGGCAGTTTTCCCTGGAACATCGGAGGCTGAGGAGTGACCTTATAAAAGTTTATAAAATCATGAGTGGCACATATAGGGTGAATAGCCAAGGTCTTTTCCCCAGGGTGCGGGAGTCCAAAACTAGATGGCATAGGTTTAAGGTGAGGGGGGAAAGATTTAAAAGGGGCCTAAAAGATTTAAGTGGCAACTTTTTCACATAGAGGGTGGTGCATGTATGGAATGAGCTGCCAGAGGAAGTGGTGGAGGCTGGTACAATTACAACATTTAAAAGGCATCTGGATGGGTATATGAATAGGAAGGGTTTGGGGGATATGGGGCAAGTGCTGGCAAATGGGACCAGATCAGTTTAGGATATCTGGTTGGTATGGATGAGGTAATTGGCATGGATGAGTTGGATCGAAGGGTCTGTTTCCATGCTGTATGCCTCTATGACTCTATGTGAAGGTGTGCATGTGGTTGAATATTCTGAGCAGGATTATACTGCCTGAAACAGTCGGAACAGATTTAACTGTCTAAAGGGAATTGGATAGATGCTTGGAATCATTCACAAGGTAATGTAGCAAGAACAGACAGGTGGTATTATTTGGCTTGCATTTTCAGACAGCCAGTACAGGCAATGGTGCGATGAATGGCCTCCTTCTGTGATACATTTGACTATGAAAAGTGGCAAATTAATCTGGACATTCACCCACCTGTATCAGTAAATGTACAACCATAACTGACAACATTCAGCGCTTCAAGAATAAAGTGCAAAAATGTTAGCAAAATTTATTTAAGACTTTTTAAGAAAAATTGGAGCACTTGCAGTTGCATTTTAAATAAATGCATCTTCAGTGGATTTCTTTTTGTAGGTGCTGGGCACAGTTAAGTTCAATTGGGACTGTGGTAAAACAGGAACATAAGCATGGGAAGCAGGAACAGTCTGATTGGTTCTTGGAGTGGGCTCCATCATTCAATAAAATTGAGGCTGATCTTCAGTTTAAGTTTCAATATTCTGTTCACTCCCCACTCCCTTCCATTCCTTTAGAGTTCAAACATCGCTTCATAAACACATCCAGAGCATCCACAGCTCTCTCAGTCTGACAATTTCAAAGGTTCACAACCCACTGAGAGAGAGAGGTTCCCATTAGCCTGAGCCCATAAGAAATAGGAACAGGAGTAGGCCATTCGGCCTCTCGAGCCTGCTCTGCCATCCAAGAGGATCATGGGTGATCCAACATTCCTCACATCCACTTTCTTGCCCTTTTCCTGTAACCTTTGATTCCCCTTCCAATCAAGAATCTATTTTCTCTTCCGATCAAGAATCTCTGCCTTAAATATACTCAAGGCCTCCGCCCACACAGCTCTCTCTGGGGCAAGGAATTCCAAAGACTCACAACCCTCAGAGAGAAGAAATTCTTCCTCATCTCAGCCTTCAATTGGGGTCTCTTTAACCTGAGATTGTGCCCTCTGGTCCTAGACTCTCCCATGAGGTGATGCCACCTCTCAGTATTGACCCTGTCAAGCCCCTGAAGAATCCTTACGTTTCAATGAGATCACCTCTCATTCTTCTCAACTCCAGTCCCAACCTGTTTAGCCTTTGCTCATAAAGCAGTCCCGCCAAATCAGAATCATTCAAGGGCACCTTCTTTAAACTGTCTCCAATGAAATAGTATCTCTCCTTAAATAAGGGGATCCAGAGATGCTCACATGACCCCAGATATGATCTCGCCAGCACCTTGTACATTTGCAGTAAGACTTCCCTACTCTTATAGTTGAGAGTGTGGTGCTGGAAAAGTACAGTAGATCAGGCAGCATCCAAGGCCTCATTTCTGACAAAGGGATTTTGCCCAAAACAGCAATTCCCCACCTCCTTGGATGCTGCCTGACCTGCTGTGCAATTAGATTAGATTCCCTACAGTATGGAAACAGGCCCTTCAGCCCAACAAATCCACACCAATTCTTCAAGGAGTAACCCACTCCCCTACCTTACATTTACTAAAGCATCTAACAGCATGGCCAATTCACCTAACCTGCACACCTTTGGATTGTGGGAGGAAACTGGAGCACACAGACAGCCACCTGAGGTGGGAATTGAACCCAGGTCTCTAGCACTGTGAGGTTGTAGTGATAATCACTGAGCCACCGTGCCACCCCAACCCAGCATCACACTTTCCACTCTGAAATCTCCAGTATCTGCAGTCCTCACATTTTCCCTATTCTTATACTCCAATCCCCTTGAAAAACGTAGCAGCTTATTGAAGACCAATGAACAATGCTGAACTCACATGCAGCTCAGTGTACAAATTCCCAACTCGATAGATCAAGCCTGTTTTGATGATGATTGGCAGGCTTGTTTAGTTTATTAACCTTAAAAATTGTGCAAACATATCACTCAGTTAAAACAAGTGTATGTCTGTTCTGTTTGTCATTATTCCTAGCATTTGAATCTGTGCTGTAAAACTCTATGACTCACATCATTGAGGTTCTTAAGATATTAAGTTTGTCATTAAATTTTAAAACCTATCCCTTTATGATATCAAGGTTGTGGAAACTTTTGTTCTTGACTCTCCAGTCAGGGGAAGTATTTTCTCAGCACCTATCCTGCAGACCTAACATCGATCTTCTGCCAAACTAAAAAGCAAAATTCTGTGGAAACTGGAATAAACACAGAAAGTGCTGGAGAAACTCAGCAGGTCTGGCAGTATCTGTGCTGAAAATGTGTTGCTGGAAAAGCGCAGCAGGTCAGGCAGCATCCAGGGAACAGGAGAATCGACGTTTCGGGCATAAGCCCTTCTTCAGGAATGAGGAAAGTTTGTCAGCAGGCTAAGATAAAAGGTAGGGAGGAGGGACTTGGGGGAGGGGTGTCGGAAATGTGATAGATGGAAAGAGGTCAAGGTGAGGGTGATAGGTCAGACTGGGGTGGGGGCGGAGAGGTCAGGAAGAAGATTGCAGGTTAGGAAGGCGGTGCTGAGTTCGATGGATTTGACTGA
>NC_057733.1:46448578-46457960 GCF_004010195.1 Chiloscyllium plagiosum | reverse complement strand
TCAAGGGCGGAGGAGCGGGATGTGGAAGAGATGCGGTGGAGGGCATCGTCGACCATGTCGGGGGGGAAATTGCGGTCCTTGAAGAAGGAGGTCATCTGGGATGTGCTTTTTTGGAACTGGTCCTCCTGGGAGCAGATGCGGCGGAGTCGAAGGAATTGGGAGAATGGGATGGCGTTTTTACAGGGGTCAGGGTGGGAGGAGGTGTAGTCCAGGTAGCTGTGGGAGTCGGTTGGTTTGTAGTAGATGTCCGTGTTGATTCGGTCAC
The DNA here is from genome assembly GCF_004010195.1 of Chiloscyllium plagiosum. Lineage (NCBI taxonomy): Eukaryota > Metazoa > Chordata > Chondrichthyes > Orectolobiformes > Hemiscylliidae > Chiloscyllium > Chiloscyllium plagiosum. The sequence continues at coordinate 46,457,695 of NC_057733.1, read as the reverse complement.
CTGAGATAGATTCTGTGTTGATTCGGTCGCCTGAGATAGAAATAGAAAGGTCGAGGAAGGGGAGGGAGGAATCTGAGACTGTCCAGGTGAATTTGAGGTCGGGGTGGAAGGTGTTGGTAAAGTGGATGAACTGTTCAACCTCCTCGTGGGAGCACGAGGCGGCGCCGATACAGTCATCGATTTAGCGGAGGAAAAGGTGGGGGGTGGGGCCAGTGTAGTTGTGGAAGATGGACTATTCCACATATCCAACGAAGAGGCAGGCATAGCTGGGGCCCATGCGGGTGCCCATGGCTAATCTCCAGCCTCTGCAGACCTCACTTTCTCCTGACAGTATCTGTGGCGAGTGAAACAAATTCAACATTTCACATCTGAAAGGACTCTTCCTCTGTATTTCTCCAACATTTTCATAGAATCCCTACCGTGTGGAAACAGGCCATTAGGCCCAACAAGTCCACAACACCCTCCAAAGAGTAATCCACCCAGACCCATCCCCCTAATGTTTGCATCTAACCTAAACAGCCCTGAACAGTATGGGCAAGTTAACACAGCCAATTTACCAAACCTGCACATCTTTGGACCGTGGGAGGAAACTGAAACATCCACGCAGACACAGGGAGAATGTACAAACTCCACACAGACAGTTGTCCAAGGCTGGAATCAAACCCAGGTCCCCAGTGCTGTGAGGCAGCAGTACTAACCATCGGGCCACCATGTTACCAACTCACTTTATTTTCTTTTGTCTGTTGATCACACCTGCCTAATGCCTGGGATAAAATCGTGATGCAAGTCTCTGTTTTGTGAATGGCATTCCCTTGACCAACTTTTGTTTTGTTGGAACAGCTGGTTACTGTGGGATGAAGGGTTATCTACCACTGCCCTCTTGTGGATGCAGAGAGTAGTCTCCTATTTGAAAACTGCAACAGAGAGTATCGCACTTGTACAGCAAATGGTGTTTTAGATATTTCCCAACTTGTTCAGAGATATTGTTAAAGATCTTTGTAGGAAGTGGGATTGAAAAGTGGATTTTGTGATTCGGAGGTAGGGACATTACCACTGTGCCACAAGGGCCCCACAAATAGTGATTCATACTGACAGCAAGGGCCACCAGTGCAGAAGTGAGAATTAATAAAGTATTTTGCTCACGTTAAAAATCCTGTGTCAATATAGCACTGAGATTGTGATATTGTCAAATTCAGTTTCGGATCACCAGTTGTTTGTTGGAATTGATGACAGAGAAGTTGCAATCTATAATCGAGCCAGTTGATCAATCAGCCATGTACCCTGACTCTCACCAGGAATTCTGGTTAGGTCAGTGGCTAGCTAGCCAGCTGGCTTGTGATACTACCAGTGTGGGTTCAATTCCTAATGCCCTTTATGAAAGGAAACAGGCAATCTTACCTGGTCTGATATCCATGCAACACTCAACTGCCCTCTGGGCAATTGGTCGAGATTATTTTGAAGAACTCTCCTGCTGCTTGAAGCATGGTGAACCTCAGATAAAACCATCATCAGTCATTGATTTCTAAGTGAGAACAACCCTCTGGTCAGCTATAACAATGGTGACTTCACCTTTATAAATGAACTATCATGTTTCTATATATCTTTGCCCTCTTTTCTTTCATATATCTGAATCATGAATACATGCAGTTTGCCCTTCAAGCAAATGCTAAGAACGAAAAATTCAGGGTACTGGAACTGACCTGAGGAGTGAAATATGAAATTTCTACCCATCTCTCACAGCACATTTAATGGTTATGGAGTACTCCAAGAAGATACACTCCTGGAAATGAGCTGTTGTTAGTTGTGGGTAAGTGTAGTAGGCTACTTGCTCAAGGTAGGGTACAGCCCGAAGTGACGGGCCACAAATGAGTTCATCTGTTTAACGGGACTGGGGAAGAATATTGACCAGAGCTGGAAATGTGTTGCTGGAAAAGCGCAGCAGGTCAGGCAGCATCCAGGGAACAGGAGAATCGACGTTTCGGGCATTAGCCCTTCAGAAGGGCTTATGTCCGAAACGTCGATTCTCCTGTTCCCTGGATGCTGCCTGACCTGCTGCGCTTTTCCAGCAACACATTTCCAGCTCTGATCTCCAGCATCTGCAGACCTCACTTTCTCCTCAAAGAATATTGACCAAGGCACTGGAAGCACTCCCCAGGGATTAGCCAGTGGATGGTTTGCACCTGAACAGGCAGACACTGTTTAGTTTGACATCTAAGTCAAAACATACATTCCTTCTCAACCACACAGTCAAGAGTTTGATATAGTCCATAAAAATAATTATATTTTGGTGCTGTTAATTTGTACCAGTTTTACAAGTTGCCTTAGGGCACCTCTCTTACAATATTTTTGTGTACATGGAGTGCAGAAATAGCGGGAATCCACATAATTAATTCCTTGCTATCATTAGGCACCCACGCATTAACTTGTTCTTATGATGCACACCCAGCATCAGGAACATGTAATAATACACCCTCTTCTCAATGGGTAATTGCTGAAAATTTAAAGTATGATTCATGTCGTAAATAAGAAAACAATGGTCTTGCATTTATGAAGTACCTTTAATGTTTCTGTGATGTCTCCACATGCTTTACAGCCAATAAATGACTATTTCCAAAGTTGTTATGAGCAAAGTTCCACAGCAAATTTGTTCACAGCAAACAAGTTCTGATCCATAATGGGACAAATGACCAGTTATTCTGATTTCAGTCGTGTAGGTTATGGGGCAATTTAACCCAGGACATCAGCTTATCCAGTGGTATTATTGTTAGACTATTAGTCCAGAGACCCAGGTCATGTTCTCGGGTCCTGAGCTCAAATCCTACCATAGCGGATAGTGCAATTTGAGTTCAATAAATATTAGGAATTAGGAGTCTAATGATGACCATAAAACCATTGTGAGGACAAACCCATCTGATTCACTAATGCCCTTTACGAAAGGAAACTGTCAAACCTGTCTGGCCTACATACACCTACAACTCTCTGGGCAATTAGGGATGGGTAATAAATACTGGCTTGGGCAGTGATGCCCACATCCATGAATTTTTTTTTAAAAAGCTATAGTTCAGTTTCTATGTTCCCCATCAAAGTACGCTCCTGAATTCCTCTGTGACTTCATACTCTGGGGAGCTGGCATATGAACACACCCACCATTGCCCAGTGACTTGCCATATGCTGATCTTGACTCCATACAACATTCTAGACTATGCCAGTGTCTAAGTGGGTGGCCACCTCAAATGACAGGGTGTCTTTGCCAGTGTAGTTGCTCCATGTCTCTCCTCATGCCAGGGCTGGATGGGCACGAGTTCTTGGGGGTCTGAAAATAAAAAAGCTCAGGGAAGTTGGGGATGGTGAGTGAGGGGGGGGGGGGGGGTGTTGGCGTGGAGTGTTGCAGAACAGAAAGGAAGGAGTTCATTTGAGACCATCTGCCCTTTGCTCATCCTGGCAGGCAGCATGGTGAGGGTGCGCCAGGAGTCAGGAAAGGGGCAGTGAGCAGAGATTTCCCATCATCCTTAACGTCACCCCCAACGCTCTGGGCTTAGCTGCAGGTGGTATCACAATGCAGTCAATCTCTGTAAGAACGTGCACATCCTGGTCGCCCACTCATTCTGCTCTTTCCCTTTTGTTGCTTGCCATCTCATCCTGCAAAAGAGGAGGCAGAATGTCAGTGATGGTATCCGACTGTGTTCGGGCATTGTGGCTGTCCTAGTTGAATAGGCGCGAGAGGCAAGCAGAGATGGGAGTGAGGTAGGTAGCATTGGTAAATGTGTGAGGGTGAGGTGGAGTACTGATTGCCTCTGGCTTACTGATAAGGTTGTGGTGCTTTGAGCCGAGTGAGAGATCACTGCTTGCCAGGTTGGAGAGATGTAGTGAAGATCCATTCACTGGCCATGGCCACCTATGTATTAGGCTTCTTGAAGTCAGACTCTGGGCACTGATTTCCCTGATCACCTGCTCCCAAATCCTTCCAACGGTCATCTGGGAGAAGCATGGTGTCTCTCTCTTCCTGTCCACCTCCAGTATAAAGGCCCCGGGCTTGACAACTCTGGACCTTGCTTAGAAAGGCAAGAATAATATTCAACAGCAGTCTTCTGTGATACCTTGAGGAGGGGCAGGCTACCTTTAAGAACTGAGGGATAGGGTCACCACATGCTGTTCATCTCCCTCAGGAAAACAAAGTGACAAAACCAAGCATCTGGCCTACTGGACTCTACAAAAACGCACAAAGACAGAGTCATAGAGGTCCACATCATGGAAAGAGGCCCTTCAGCCCAACTCACCCATGCTGCCCAGTAACAGATTGTGAATTGTGCTCCCCGACCAAAATACCTTGTGGACCACATTGGATTTCGTCACATGCTCAGTATACCTTTAAGACATATGTGTTCATTACTGCATCATAGTATGTGGAGATAAGGCTTTCATACTCCATCTTACCTTCGGACTACTTGAAGCATGACATGCTACTTGAAGCATGCTGTTTTGTTGCAATCTAATGTTTGTGTATTATAGTTAGCTGTAACAAACATCTGTTGGAATCTTCAAGAACTGTGATATTTATGCCTATTTCATACAATATTACAAGGGATATCCTCAGCGTTGTTGCATCTGGAAAACTACCCTGCTGGAGGCAAATCCACACCAAACTATATTAGAAAATAGTATGAAATTGCCTCTGATTTAAATGGTAAAGTTTTTTCCTTCTCTATCCCTTTAGGAATAATATCTGCTGTTTCCAAATTTAGTACATTATACATTTCTGTAGACCATATTTCTTGCTCCTTTCAAATTACATTTGTTTTGGCTAAAATTCCAAAAACTGAACCGACCAGGGCATGTGTTAAATCTACGCCTTGTAATTAACTTCAAGGTAAAGACATTTAAAAAGGCATTTAATCACAGAAAGTTGTGATTTGCAAGACCTGAGACAACACCTGTGTCGGGTGACTTACCTTTTTAAGATAATGTTTAAAGGAACTGCAGTTTTATTTTCTTGAGACGTTTTGGGGCATCTGAGAGAGGAAAAGCTTTGATTCATTTTATACTGATACATTCGGTTATAAGTAAAAGGAACAAGCCGCTTTTGTCTGTCAGCTGTCCACTGAATCATACATTTGCAGCTTCATTTCCTGTCATTTCCCCCCACCCCCCACCTTTCAGGTCACAAGCAAAGAAAACGAAGGTTGACACTCCAGCTCAGTACTGAGGGTGTGCTACGCTGTTGGGCATGCTGCCTTTCCATTTCAGTGTAAGACAAAGTTTCTGAGTGCCTTCTCAGGTTGGTGTAAAAACAAGTCCCACTCTGCTGCTTTCAAAGAAAAGCATGGCAGTTATTCCCATGTTGAGAGTGTGGTGCTGGAAAAGCACAGCAGGTCAGGCAGAATCCAAGGAGCAGGAGAATCGACGTTTCGGGAATAAGTGCTTCATCAGGAAGCCCTTTCCTGATGAAGGGCTTATGCCCCCGAACACTGAATCTCCTGCTCCTCGGATGCTGCCTGACCAGCTGTGCTTTTCCAGCACCACAGTCTCGACTCTGATCTCCAACGTCTGCAGTCCTCACTTTCTCCCAGTTATTCCCATGCCTTAGCCAATACTGACTGCTCATTCGATGTTCCAGAATGAGACTATCTGGATGTGAACACAATCTTGCTTATGGGAGCTTGCTGTGCACAAGATGGCTGCCACATCATGACAGTGACTACATTCCAAAAAACATTCTATTAGATGTGAAACGTCTCAGGGTGTCCAAATCAAAATCACTACTTTCTGTGATTAAGTATCTTTTCAACATACCTTGAAGTCAATTAACACATAACACAGGTCACATTAGTTTTTAACTATTTTTTAATATGGGGGGTATCATTGACTGTGGTATTTTGCTGATAGCATTCTCCTCGTAAACAGAATGTGCCTACTACCTCGAGTTCAATTTGACCTTTGCTTCCCTTTAACTGAAACTTTGACTCATGGGGCAAATAGATGTCAGCTCAATCCGTTGTAAGCAGGACTTTTACTCCTAGAATGTGAAAATAAACAAAGACTTACATATAGAAAGCAGCTTCCGCAATCACACAACATCCCAAAGTGCTTTACAACTGATGAAGCCCTTTTTATAATGCAGTCATTGCTGTACTGTAGGAATCATAATGGTCAAAGGCCTGAATAACGGTTCTAAGAAGTATTAATAATGGCTGGGACACTGGAGAACGGTCTCTGATTCCTATTCAAAATAGAAACATTGGGTCTTGTACATTCAAGCAAGGAAGAGATGGGGGAACTTGGTTGTTGTGTTTCTGCTGAAAGGTTGCAGCTTGGTTCCTTCAGCACCGCACTGGAAAGTGCAGGCAGCAGTCTTGTGTTAAAATAAAGAACTGTGGATGCTGGATATCTGAAACAATAAGAGAAAAGTGCTGAAGCAACTCAGCAGGCCTGGCAGCAACTACTGAGAGAAAAACAGAGTTACCGTTTCATCTTCAGTGACCCTTCTTCAGAAGAGTCTTGTGCTGATGTCTTTATGCTAGATCTACAACTCACAAAATTACTGACTGTGAGGCAAGAATCACAAATACTGTGCTCCCACTGGGAATAATATTACACTATTGGACCATGTTATGGGAGCTAAACTACATTCACTGATTCATTTGAGATAAAATAAGGTACAGACGAAAAATGTCAGCAAGGAACTAGAATAATCAAACTGCCCTGGGTGCACATTTTCTGAATAGATGGCAATCATTCCAACTTTGCTTAGCAAAGGCTAGGAAAGCAGACTGACATATAATAAACTCTCATCTATGGTTCCTCATCCACTTCATCCTGTTCATCATGCAGGAGTCAAACATACAAGCATATGAGACAGCCCCTGGGTTGAAAGGATGTTTAATATTCAAATTCAAGCTAATTTTGTCTCATAAATTAGATTTTTAAATGAATCTCCATTTGCTTGAGTGTGTGAACAAATGTCAACATGTATCCTGTAGTTACACAGGAGCTGTGATCCTCGGTAGCTTGGTTGCCAGAGGGTTTCTCAATATCACTTCACCTGGGAAGCCAGAATTTAATCGTCTCCTTCAAAGTTGTGGTGAATTGGCCATTGGTTAAATTTGGAAAGTCTGAAATTGCAGTAATGTCCAAGTTCCTGCAGCAAAGTAACAAAGCTGATGGAATGATGGCCAGGATTAAGTTCCAAACTCCGGATCAATCAAACAATGAGAGCGGTGTGAGGCTTTGCTCTCGTATGAAATGATAGAGCTGTGAGAAAGCCATCATTGGGCACCGAGATCTCCCTGTGAAAGGACAATGAAACCCTGGAGAATGAGCCTGGGCAGGGAAGTGTTGTTGATCGGAGACAGAGTGAAACTAATACAAGTGGAAACTGAGGGAGCTCTGATCATGTGACCACATTCCCAATCCTACAGCAAAGAGAGAGTGGCCAGGTCACCAGGAGGTCACCTGTCGTGAGTAATGGCTGATTGATGAAAGCTAAGTGCCGGCAGAAACTTCAGGGAGGGAATTGGTGAGTGTGCAGCAACTATGACAGCAGAGACTTGGCTGCAAAATGCTCTTGCCTGAGCGAGTACGCACCAACAGACATTTTTTAACTTGGATGAAACTGGTATATTTTAGCATATTTTACCAGGACCACCCTTTAATGTTTCAAGCTCAAGTCAATGGATCAGTTCTGAAGAAGGGTCACTTGACCAGAAACATTAATTCTGATTTCTCTCCACTGACGCTGCCAAACTTGCTGAGCTTTTCCAACAATTTCTGTTTTTGTCATTGGATCTGGGGTTGGTTATGAAGGAATATCCTCTCTCCAGAGCAGCTGATCTCTCGAGTTATTCAGTGATGAGGAGGGGGACAACCCAACTGTTCCAGGGGCTGTGTTCATGATGTAGGCCGGATGGAAGATGGTGACGGAAGCTGTTATCACCAACTGTATCTGCACAAGAAGCAGAGAATGAAGAGGAGCTGGAGAAGGTAACTTGGAGCTGTAAGTTCTTCTGTAAAAGGCCAGCAAGGTCACTCCAGCAGAGACAACCATGGACAACACGGCACATTGGCACTGACAGATGGAGCAATTGAAGACGCAGTACATTCTTCAATTGAAAAGCTCAAGAAGATCATTGGCTTTGGCCTCTAAGAAGGGCACTGTTTGTCACTGACCACTTGGGTGTTTCCTTTCTTCCTGGTGGTGGAAATCGAATAAGGATTTGTACACCTAGTATCTTTCACTGTGTCTCACACTTGCACGCACACAACATGGGTGCTGGGGATAATATAAGCACTACTGCAGTTAGGCAGTAGTGTGGGGGTTTTATTAAAAAATAGCCAGGAAATGGCCTGAGGTGTTTTATTCTAAAGGGAAAAAATTCAGTGGCCCTGAAGAATTCATTCATTGGCTTGTTTTCCCAGGCTGAAGAGCACAAAAACATGGAAAACTTTTGCATATTCACCGCTTTGTTGTGTTTGAGGACTTTTGAGTGGATTTACAGGGAAACTAGATTACAAAGGGACATCCCTGGCTAGCTTAAAGTTGTGTCTGAGGCAAATTTGCAGGTGGATCTCCTGCAATTTGATTTACTGCAATTTCAATGTAATTTTTCAATAGATGATTAAAATAAAATTTGTATTTCCTTGGGCTTTTTATAACCTCATAATACCTCAAAGCACTTTTACAGCTTTTCTCAAAGTGTCGTTGCTAATGAAATATATGGAATGTGCAACCAATTTGTGCATAGCAAGATCCCACAGCCATGCACCAACCACCAAATACTTTGGTGATGGACAAGACGTTTTCTTTTCTATGAAACAGTGTTTTGGAATCCTTTATATAAAGGAAACTTCCATATCCGCCACAGATTCACCTGCACCTCCACACACATCATCTATTGCATCCTCTGCACCCGATGTGGCCTCCTCTATATTGGGGAGACAGGCCGGCTACTTGCGGAGCATTTCAGAGAACCACTCTGGGACATCTGGACCAACCAACCCAACCACCCTGTGGCTCAACACTTCAACTCCCCCTCCCACTCCACCAAGGACATGCAGGTCTTTGGACTCCTCCATCGCCAGACCACAACAACACGACGGTTGGAGGAAGAGCGCCACATCTTC